>NC_088814.1:14312991-14348991 GCF_011386835.1 Chrysemys picta bellii | reverse complement strand
GACACTGGGCGTCCCCAGGTCACAACAGATAAAGTCCCCACTGGACTGTTCCTACCTTATCCAAGGGTCCGGTTCTGCACCGTCACCGTCGCCCTATCAACGGGACCGGTTCCCCACCGTTGCCCTATCAGCGGGACCGGTTCCTCACCGTCGCCCGCAGCTGCTTCTCCACTGTCTGTGTGCGTTGCACCGTTGTGCCCTCCGGGGTCGAGCAAACCATGTCTCCGCCGAGGCCCCCGATGAAGTCACCGGTGCGCGCTGGGCGTCGGTCGTTGCTGTAATCCGTCGGCCACCAGGAGGGATCCGGGCAAGGCTAAATTTCAGCCTCGAGCCCACCCAGGGACGCCAAAACTGTTGCCTGCCCTGGGGGCTCGGGGGGACAACAATGGTCCGTCGCCCGGTGTGCTTGGCACCAATAAAGACACCGAGGGGAGAAAGCAAGCCAAGTTTATTTCAGAGCTCTGAAATGGCACTAGGAGACCATCATGTCTCAAATCCAGTGCAACAAATACAAATAACTTTTACCTTTTATACTTCAAACTGTTTACATACATCTCTTTGTTTGGCTGTTCCTCCTTACCCCTCCCTTCCAGACAACTGTTACAATAAACTCTACATAAGCTTGTGAGAAAACTTTCTCAATCTTTGCGACCTTGAGTTAGACGCCTGCAAACTAACTACCCCGCTTCTTATCTCTATTATTTCTGCTAGTGTGAGTGAAACTGCAGCCATCTGCTAGAAACGCTGACCAATACATTTCTGCTTCAGCCTACTTCAGAGCATGTAAGCAGTTAGCATAGAAGTAGGTGAGAGTTCCCAAGATGGAGTTTGGGGGTTCAGATAGGCCCAGAGCAAAAGAGCTTCATCGGCACTTGTGGCCTTCCACTCTCCCGAGTTACCTGGTAGCTATGCCTAGTGGACCCCAACAACAGGTTAGGAATTGGTTAAACCAACTCAAAAACTGTCCATGAATACAGGAAACATTTGGGATGCCCTACAAAGACTTTGTGAGCTCTCCAAGTTTAAGATTGTTTCCTGCAGATGTGGAATCATTAGGCAGATGTCACTCATGGCTTCCCACCTATCCTGACTGACAACTGGCAGCAGATCCCTCCCTGATCCCACTTTCCCCTGCGTGTTCTGGTGAGATGCGGACCAAAACTGATCCCTTCCTCTCTCCTCTGGGGAAGGGTTTGGGGAAAATCAGCTCCTGATAGGTTTGATCTCTCCCGCACATATTTTGGTTTGTTCATCCCTTTTTCCATTCCTGTCTCTGAGATTTCCTTTCTGTCAGGCACAGGCAGTGACCTATGTCTGGATTCTCTCTGTCTCCCATCAGGTGTTGGGATGGTGAATGAGAATGAGGAGAATCCCCAGCAGGACGATGCTGAGAAAGTAGAACCACATGGAACATTATCAGGAAGATCCAACGTGAATGTTTCCAGGAGTTGTGCACTCCCAGAAAAAGCAAAAGCCTGTGAGACTCAGCAGAGGCCAGAGGAAAACCTAAGTAGCCTCTCAGACCTTATTACACACGAGAGAATCAACTTGGAAGATACACGCTACATATGCCATGAGTGTGGGGAAAGCTTCAATGGGAGCTCAGAGCTTTTCACACATCAGGGAATCCACAGAGGAGAGAGACCCTACATGTGCTCTGAGTGTGGAAAATGCTTCAATCGGAGCTCACACCTTATCTCACATCAGACAATCCATACGGGTGAGAAACCTTATGGATGCTCTGAGTGCGGGAAACGCTTCAGTCGGAGCTCATACCTTAACACACATAGGAGAATCCACACGGGTGAGAAACCTTACGGATGCTGTGAGTGTGGGAAAGGCTTCAGTTGGAGCTATGCCCTTATCGCGCATCAGAGAATCCACACAGGAGAGACGCCCTACACATGCTCTGAGTGTGGGAAAAGCTTTAATCGGCACTCACAGCTTATCACACATCGTAGAATCCACACAGGAGAGAAACCCTACACGTGCTCTGAGTGCGGGAAATGCTTCAGTCGGACGTCAGCCCTGATCACACATCGGAGAATCCACACGGGAGAGATGCCCTACACATGCTCTGAATGTGGGAAAAGCTTCAATCATAGCTCAAACCTTATCTCACATCGTAGAAGCCACACGGGAGAGATGCCCTACACATGCTCTGAGTGCGGGAAAAGCTTCAAACAGAGCTCTAGCCTGAGCAGACATCGTAGAATCCACAGTGGAGAGAGACCCTACACATGCTCTGCATGTGGGAAAAGCTTCAATCAGAGGTCATTCCCTATTAGACATCAGAAAATCCAAATGGGAGAGAACTGTGAGAAATGCCTTGATTAGGGCTGGCCAAAGATTTCTTTAAAAAAAAAAATCACATTTGCTAATTCCAATATAGTGATCTTTGCACCATCTTCACCAGAGTCTCTCAGCTTCCCCAGATGAGTTCCCTGCTTCTGCAGCTCACCCTGCTTTAGGGTCAGTCCTGTGATCTTTTCTATCAATTCCTTTCCTTTTGAGTCGTAGGTGTGTGTAAAAAGAACAGGAGTACTTGTGGCACCTTAGAGACTAACAAATTTATTAGAGCATAAGCTTTCGTGGACTACAGCCCACTTCTTCGGATGCATATAGAGTGTCCCTCCAGCCAGGAATGTTCATCAGCTCCAGGTGGGGGAGAGAGATTTGATCCCAACAAGCTACACTGAGGCAAAAACTACCTGGGCCTTACATCCACTAGGACTGTACATGACGTTGGCTGCTCAAGTTAGTGATCTTGGTGTAAAAAGACAATTATAGTTGTAGTGCAGATGCAGCCCGGTTGCAGTGGTTGGCATTAGCTTTCCCCTTGACCTAACCTAAACTCCATCACTTTTCCTAGTCTAAACAAACCCTGAGCATCACGGTTATACTGTTCCCCCATTTCAAAGCAATTGTTAGTCATTAAGTTTCCCCTTCGGGAACAAATTATTTCATTCCCAGTTGCTTTGATGTTGCTTCAAGTTTTGCTGGAGAGCAGATATTTTTATTACCATTTTCCTCACTTAAAATATATTGAACTATAACAAAGAGCAGGAACATGGCAGGGATAGGGAAAAATGTCATTTCACCCTCTGTAACAACAGAAGAAGTTAGGGTAAGTCAGAGAGATTCCCTTATTCCTCATCACCATCTCAACCCCCCTGTTGTTCAGTTGGTTAGGTCAATATTTTTCCTAAAGGGTTGGGAAGAGGATTTCTTAGTAAATGACATGTAAGTAGGCAAAATACCCATACATTTGGCTCCCAAAGCAGTTGTGGCCCAGGCCCTGCATGAGGTCTCTCCTTAAGATATCTCCTTCCTAATCAGGTGCATGTTGCCTATTATTTGGGAAATGCAATCCCTTTCTAGGTAGAGATGAGAAAAATGGAAGTGATGTTTCTGTTGAGATCACCCCTGGGAGATGCTGCAAATGTGTAGAAAATGGAATCTGTGTTGAATGTGATATAGCTGCAGAAAGATACCTGTTTTTAATAGATGCCTGACATTTGTTGTCTTATAGGGATTCTAAACTGCACCTGAATTTAGTCCCTAATTTAAATCTGTGCCACCAGATTAAAGAAATAAAAGGGCATATTTGGGGGCGTTATACCTCACTATCGCTACTGATACGTTGTGTGGTTGGTGAAGAATTCTACGCCAGAGACTTGGAGTAATTTTATACTTAAGGTCAAAGATTTGATAGGGACTCGGGTAGAAATTGCAGGTACTAGTGGTTGATTTTCACCCCAGATATGGAAGCTATGGTGATCTGTGGCCCAGGTAAACTATTTTTAGAACGCTGCTCCCTAGTTAAGTGGCATTGATCAGACTCCTAAAAGATGCCATTATTAAATTGGGAACAACTGTCTTTTACCATTTGGATCCAAAGTTAGATGAAGCACAGAGAGAAACAGCTGATTCCTTCAGAGCCATTCCATGCCTACATCCTCCCCCTCTCTCCAGGAAAGCAATGGCAGACAACTGTTTCACGCCTTTTTCCTGGGTGAACAGTGCAGACGCCATACCACAGCAAGCATGGAGCCCGCTCAGCTCAAGACAGCAGTCATGAACATTGTAAACACCTTGCACATTATCGTGCAGTTTATGCGGAACCAGAACCTGCAAAACCAGGAGTAGGCTACGGCAGCGTGGTGGCGAGAGTGATGAGGACATGGACATGGAATTCTATCAAACCCGTGGGCCCCGGCGCTTTGGCGATCATGCTGTTAATGGGGCAGGTTATAGCCGTGTAACGCTGATTCTGGGCCCGGGAAACAAGCACAGACTGGTGGGACCGCATAGTGTTGCAGGTATGGGACGATTCCCAGTGGCTGCGAAACTTTTGCATGCGTAAGGGCATTTTCATGGAACTTTGTGACTTGCTTTCCCCTGCCCTGAAGCGCCAGAATACCAAGATGAGAGCAGCCCTCACAGTTGAGAAGCGTGTGGCGATAGCCCTGTGGAAGCTTGCAACGCCAGACAGCTACCGGTCAGTCGGGAATCAATTTGGAGTGGGCAAATCTACTGTGGGGGCTGTTGTGATGCAAGTAGCCAAAGCAATCACTGAGCTGCTGCTACAAAAGATAGTGACTCTGGGAAATGTGCAGGTCATAGTGGATGGCTTTGCTGCAATGGGATTCCCTAACTGTGGTGGGACGATAGATGGAATCCATATCCCTATCTTGGCACCGGAGCACCAGGGTACCCAGTACATAAACCGCAAAGGTACTTTTCAGTGGTGCTGCAAGCACTGGTGGATCACAAGGGACGTTTCTCCAACATCAACACGGGCTGGCCAGGAAGGGTTCATGACGCTCGCGTCTTCAGGAACACTACTCTGTTTAAACAGCTGCAGCAAGGGACTTACTTCCCAGACCAGAAAATAATTGTTGGGGATGTTGAAATGCCTATAGTCATCCTTGGGGACCCAGCCTACCCCTTAATGCCATGGCTCATGAAGGCAAGCCTGGACAGGAGTCAGGAGCTGTTCAACTACAGGCTGAGCAAGTGCCGAATGGTGGTGGAATGTGCATTTGGACATTTAAAAGGTTGCTGGTGCACGTTACTGACTCAGTCAGACTTCAGCCAAACCAATATCCCCATTGTTATTGCTGCTTGCTGTGTGCTCCACAATCTCTGTGAGAGTAAGGGGGAGACCTTTATGGAGTGGTGGGAGGCTGAGGCAAATCGCCTGACTGCTGATTATGGGCAGCCAGACACCAGGGCAATTAGAAGATCACACCAGGAAGCACTGTGCATCAGAGAAGCTTTGAAAACCAGTTTCATGACTGGCCAGGCTACGGTGTAAAAGTTCTGTTTGTTGAAAACCAGCTCCCTTGATTGACTCATTCCCTGTAAGCAACCCACCCTCCCCCCTTCGATCACTGCTTGCTTTCAAAGGAAATAAAGTCACTATCATTTAAAAATCATATATTCTTTATTAATTGATTATAAACATAGGGAGAGAACTGACAAGGTAGCCCGGGTGAGGTTTGGGAGGAGGATAGGAGGGAAGGAAAAGGCCACTAAAAAAATTCAATATAATGACAGCCTTTTGCTTGGGCTGTCCACTGGGGTGGAGTGGGAGGTTGCACTGAGCCTCCCCCCCTCCTGCTGCGTTCTTACACATCTGGGTGAGGAGGCTATGGAACATGGTGAGGGGGGAGGGAGGTTATACAGTGGCTGCAGCGACACTCTGTTATCCTGCTGCTGTTCCTGAAGCTCCACCAGACGCTGGAGCATGTCCATTTGATCACGCAGCAGCCTGCCACCTCTCATCTTGAGCATCCCTCATGACCTCACGTTCACTGGCATCTTTCCTGTACTTTGATACCATGTCCTTCCACTCATTCAAATGAGCTCTTTCATTGTGGGTGGATTCCATGATTTCCGAGAACATCTCATCACGCGTCCTCTTTTTCCGCCGCCTTATCTGAGATAGCCTTCAGGACAGTGGAGGGAGGCTTGAAAAATTTGCAGCTGCTGGAGGGAGGGGAAAAAAGGAGAGAAGTTTTTAAAAAGATACATTTTACAGAACAATGCTTATACTCTTTCACGGTGAACAACACTATTTACATTACATAGCACATGTGATTTCAGTGCAAGGTCGCATTTTACATCTTAATATTGACTGCCTGTGGCTTTGGTGTTAGAGATCACAGACATAGGTCTGGGCAACAGAATTCGGCTTGCATGCGGACATGGTAAGCCATTGTCTTTTGGCTTCTGCTCCCTCCTTTCCCACATACCAAGCTAAGCCCATTGAGTGCTGCGGTTTTCCTGCTAACCTTCAGCAGCAGAAAACAAACTAACCCCCCCCCATCCAATTCTCTGGGATGATCGCTTTATCCCTCTCCCCACCACATGGCTGGTATCAGGGAAGATCCCTGCTAGCCAAATGCGAAAAGCTCAGCGCCAATTACCCCTCCGCCCCCCACCCTTGGATAACTACAGGGAAGGATTTCTTTTCAGCCACAGACAAACAGCCCAATAGGAAGGGCCACCTCTGTCCCCTTAATTAAATTCCCATATTTCAACCAGGTTACCATGAGCAATATCACTCTCCTGAGGATTACACAGTGAGATAAAGAACGGATGTTGCTTGAATGCCAGCAAACACATACGCTGCCAGGCTTTGTCATGCAATGATACCAGATTACTTGCTACTAGCATGGCATGGTCAAGTGTCCTACCATGGAGGACGGAATAAGGCTGCACTGCCCAGAAACCTTGTGGGCAGTGCAGCCTGAGCTCACTGATATGGAGATGTCCCTGGAGGATTTCCGCTCCATCCCCAGACACATTAACAGACTTTTCCAGTAGCTGTACTGGCCACGAATGCATCCCAAGTCCTCAGGGCAAAGTAATCATTAAAAAATGCTTTCAAATCATGTTTTATATTTTAAAAGGTAAACTCACCTGAGGCCCTTTCCATGGGGTCATGGTCTGGGATACTGCCTTGGGAGGGTACTTCAGTCAGGCTGAGAAAAAGATCCTGACTGTTGAGGAGAACGGAGTGCTGTGTGCTCTCCGCAAGCTCGTCCTCCTTCTCCTCTTCCCCATCCGCAGAATCCTCAGGTGTGGCTGAGATTACCCCCACCTCGGAATCCATGGTCAGAGGTGGGGTAGTGGTGGCGGCCCCCCCTAGAATTGCATGCAGCTCCTCGTAGAAGCGGCATGTCTGTGGCTCTGACCCGGAGCGACCGTTTGCCTCCTTTGTTTTTTGATAGGCTTGTCTGAGCTCCTTAACTTTCATGTGGCACTGATATGAGTCCCTATTGTGGCCTCTCTCCATCATGCCCTTGGAAATTTTTTCAAAAGTTTTGGCATTTCGTCTTTTCGAACGAAGTTCTGCTAGCACTGAATCCTCTTCCCCATATAGCGATCAGATCCAGTACCTCCCGTACGATCCATGCTGGTGCTTTTTTTTCCGATTCTCGGATTGCATGGTTACCTGTGCTCTCCACGCTGGGCAAACAGGAAATAAAATTCAAAAGTTCGCGGGGCTTTTCCAGTCTACCTGGCCAGTGCATCCGAGTTCAGTTTGCTGTCCAGAGCGGTCACAATGGTGCACTGTGGGATAGCTCCCGGAGGTCAATACCATCGAATTGCAGCCACACTAACCCTAATTCGAAATGGCAATATCGATTTCGGTACTACTCCCCTCGTTGGGGAGGAGTACAGAAATCGGTTTTAAGAGCCCTTTATTTCAAAATAAGTGGCTTCGTTTTGTGGACGGGTGCAGGGTTAATTTGATTTAATGCTGCTAAATTCGAATTAAGCTCATATTGTAGACCAGGCCCAAGATGGGCCATTGCAGACAGTTGACAAGAGGTGTGAGGATACTTAACATGGGGAAATAGATTCAATCTGTGTAATGACTCAGCCATTCCCAGTCTCTATTCAAACCTAAGTTAATGGTATCTAGTTTGCCTATTAATTCTAGTTCAGCAGTTTCTCGTTGGAGTCTGTTTTTGAAGCTTTTCTGTTGCAAAATTGCCATCTTTAAGTCTGTCACTGAGTGACCAGAGAGGTTGAAGTGTTCTCTTACTGGTTTTTGAATGTTATGATTCCTGATGTTAGATTTGTGTCCATTTATTCTTTCGCATAGAGACTGTCCGGTTTGGCCAATGTACGTGGCAGAGGGGCATTGCTGGCACTTGATGGTATATATCCCATTGGTAGATGTGCAGGCAGGTGAACAAGCCTGTGATGGTGTGGCTGATGTGGTTAGGTCCTATGATGGTGTCACTTGAATAGATATGTGGACAGAGTTGGCATCGTGCTTTGTTGCAAGGATAGGTTCCTGGATTAGTGTTTTTGTTTTGTGGTGTGTGGTTGCTGGTGAGGAATTGCTTCAGGTTGGGGGGCTGTTTGTAAGCGAGGACTGGTCTGTCTCCCAAGATCTGTGAGGAAACCTCCTCAGAACTGGCCTTGTGTTTCTTTCATGTTTGATATCTTTGGGGTTCAAACATCCAGACTACATGTGGTTCACAGCAACAGATACTTTGAGAAACCTGCTGGGTTAACCGGGCCTTTTCCAAACTGACATTGGCTCAAAGTCTGTCTCAATTCAGCTGGATTGGGACACTTCTGTATCAAAGGAGTGGTTCACTCCTGATTTGTCCAGAGACCTCGGGGGAGGTGTGGTAAGATAGGATAAGTAGGAATTGACAATAATGAAGTTAAAGGTAAGGGTGAAAGACCCTCATCGTGCAGGTCAACAAGCCTGTTCTGTTCATTCCCTCTGACACATCTAGCACTGGTCACTCTCAGGCAGCACACTGGGCTAGATGGACCATTGGTCTGACCCAGTATGACCAGTCTTGAATTCTTATGTAAGCCATCTACAGCCTTGTCTACACTGGCAAGTTTCTGCTCAGGAAAGCAGCTTTCTGTCGTGTAACTTCTGAGGCGTACGCACTGTCAAGCCACTTAGTGCGCAGAAACAGCACAGTTGTAGGGCTGTAAAAAAAACCACCCCGATGAGAGTTGTACATCTTTCTGCGCCGGGGCTACAGCGCCGCGGTGCCAGTGTAGACACCCAGGTGGATTACAGTGCTGTGACTGGCCTCCTGGAGGTGTCACACACTCCCTGTTCTTGTTTCTCTGGTCATCAGTTTGAACTCTACTGCACTGCCCTCAGGTGACCAACCGTGAAACCCAGCCCTTAAATTACTTGGGAATTTTGAAAATCCCCTTCTGTTTCCTCAGTGATGCATGCAGTGGTCTCAGCGCATCTTTCGAGGTGACCATGCCTGCTCCACGCACCGGGGATCCCCTGCTTGGAGCAATGCTGAGCTGCTGAATCTCATCAGCATTTGGGGAGAGGAGTCTGTCCAGTCTCAGCTGTGCTTCAGCCGTAGGAGTTATGATACCTACAGATTTCACGATGCATGAGAGAAAGGGGCCACGACCAGGACACACTGCAGTGTAGGGTCAAAGTGAAGGAGCTGCGGAACGCCTACCACAAGGCGTGGGAGGCAAAACGCCGCTCCGGTGCTGCACCCACAAGCTCCCGTTTCTACAAAGAGCTGGACGCGATACTCCATGGGGACCCCACCTCCACTGCGAAGGCCACTGTGGGTACTTCAGTGGCTCACATGCCAGTCGAGAGTGGACCAAGCCAGGAGGAGTAAATCTTGGACGATGATGTGGAGGAGGACTCGGAGGTCAGAGATGCATGCAGCCTGGACTTCTTATCTACTCCGGAGGAGGTTAGCCAGTCACAGCTGTCAGAGCTTGGCGAAGTGCAAACAGGAGAGGAGGCCCTTGGTGAGTGGCTTTGATCTGGGGAAATCACTGAAGCAGGCTGTTGGGGGCAGGAGGGTTGCAGAAAGGAGGCTCGTGTCTGTATGATGTGCGTACCACCACATACCTAGTCTGAGCAATGGAACAGGGTGTTGATTGACTCCCTCACTTCACGGGAATCTGCCCCAGAGATCTCCATGAAACTCTCATGGAGATACTGGGCAATCTGCTGCTGCAGGATCTTTGGCAGAGTTGCTTTGTTTCTTGCCCCATTAAGGGTTATTTTCCCATGCCACTCTGGCGTCACCGGCGGGACGGTCGGCAGAGACCATTGCTGCACCCAGGTGAGCCGCATAAGGGCCAGGGCGGACACTGCAGTCTTGGAGAAGACCCTTCCTTGATTCCCTGCTCACCCTCAGCAGAGAGATATCTTCCATAATGAACACAGCCTGTGGAAAATATGGGCACACAAATGATTATAAGGCCTCCCCCTCCCCCACAGTGCTGTATCTCCCCAAGAGTCACGTGCCCACTGTACAGTACGGTCCTGGACAGTGATTTCCCCTGCCCATGCTGTTACCATTTTGGGGGTCTTATGGCTCATGTGTGCTTGGGTGGGGACCGCCATTTAGTGATAGGTATGTGAATAGTGGCTGTGTTTTAAATCACTACATCAGTGGTCTGTGTGTTGCAAACAATACTGCTTCTGTAAAATGTTGCATTTTGGCTTCACAGATATGACCTTGAGAGCCCAGCCTCCCTCTTTGTGATCACTGGCCGAATGGCTGTTCAGAATTAGAAAGTGGCCATGAAGAACTAAAGAGAACTTTCTGCATGATGTCATGAGGCATTCTATGGCTGAAAGACAAGAATTGAGGGAGTGGCGGGACAGCGAGAAGAAAGACTGAAAGGAGAACACGTTGTGCCAGAATGAAGCCATGTAGCGGCTCTTAAACATTATGGAGTGCCAAGCAGACACGGTCTAGACACTACTAGCACTGCAAACCAAGCAGCTCCGTGCACGCCCTCCCCTGCAGCCGCTGTTGGAGGGTGGGCACGGAGAAAAATACCCCTTGCAATTAATGTACTCGCTAGCTAGGTAGTCTGGTGCCAGAACTGGAATATGTGTGCCATCTATCCCACTCCACAGTTAGGGAAGCCCATTTGTGCAATGCCATCCACAATGGCAACGACGTTGCCCAGAATCAGGGTCTTTCGGCGCAGGATGCAATTAATGCCCTGCACACTTTTGTCAACATGCATCCAACAGTTGACTTTCCCCCTCCAAACTGGTTAGCGACTGATTCGTAGCAGTCTGGAGTAGCCAGTTTCCACAGTGCAATTGTCATGCGCTTCTCCAACGACAGGGCAGCTCTCATTCTCGTGTCCTTGTGCTGCAGGGCTGGGGTGAGCTCATCACACAGTCATATGAATGTGGCTTTCCTCATCCAAAAGCTCTGCAGCCCCTGCTCGTCATCCCAGATGTGCACAACGATGTGATCCCACCACTCCGTGGTTGTTTCCTGAGCCCAAAAGCACCTTCTACTGTGGTCAGCTCCTCCATGAATGACACAAGCAATCTCGTGTCATAGCTACTATGCAGGGCGAGATCAATGTCGCACTCCTCTTGCCTTTGTAGTTTAAGGGATACTGAGTGCACTGCTCTGAATACCGCTGCAAGTGCCACAAGTGTGAACACGCTATTGTGCAGGCAGCTGACGGTGTGAAATCTCAATAGCGGTTTCCCTTCAGCGCTCTCTGAGTGGCACTGAACTCCCGGCACTGTCACTCTGCCCATGTAGACTAAGGCCTTGGCTACACTTGAGAGTTACAGCGCAATAAAGCCTTCCAGAGCGCTATACCTCACTCCCCATCCACACTGGCAAGGCACGTACAGCGCTGTATCTCCGTGGCTACAGTGCTGCAGGTACTCCACCTTCCCGAGAGGAATAACAGCTGCTGCAGAGTGGCTGAGATGCTGCTGCTCCAATGTAAATGGGGAGTAACCTTATTACGCAGTGTTTGACCTCCGGAAGCTTCCTCTCTTGTTCCTCTCTTTGTTTTGTTGTGAACTCCAGACACTCCAGGAGCTGCTTATCAAAAAAACAAACACAGCTACTATTTGCTTTGAATGAGTAGAGGCAGGCTGGAGGGCTCCCTTTGGAATGCCCACAGCTAATGTTTGCTTGAAGAGAGAGGCGGCGCCGGGGTGGGGGGTCCGTTTCGGCGAGCGGCTGCTTATCTGGTCTGTGAGAAAAAAACAAAAACTGCTGTGTGCTTTCAGTGACAGAGAGGGGTGGAGGAGGGAGAGGGGTCGGAACTTGCAAGGCAGGGTGCTGACACAGTGTCCGCCCTCCAAAAACCCACACTCTCTCCCCCCCCACTCCCTGTCTCACTCCACTCCACCCCCTTTTTGAAAAGCACATTGCAGCCACTTGAACGCTGGGATAGCTGCCCATAATGCACCGCTCCTATTGCCGCTGCAAGTGTGGCCAGGACAGTGCGCTGTCAGCTGTCCGTGTGGACAGACTGCAGCGCTTCCCCTACTCAGCTGTACGAAGACAGGTTTAACTCAAAGCACTGTACAGCTGCAAGTGTAGCCATACCCATAGCATCAGAGAGATTGACTGCCAGGATCCCAGGACTGATCCCCTCTGGGGAATGAAGCACAACGTCGATAGGCTATGCAGCCTTCACTAGTCTCCCTGTACCTGAAAACCCTGCTAGCCCAAAGTGCTGGACCACCTCTGCCATTACCTGGTTCCTGAACTGCAGCTCCAGTTCCTACTCCAGGTGAATCCAAAGACCGAGAGGTGCAGAGATCCAACCCCTTATAATCTTAGAAACATTTTGTTCATTTTTCTATTTTTTTTGTCCCTGTTTCTTTTTATGAAGTTGGAGACCTCCCGGCCTTTCTATTAGATTGGGGCGTAACAGTGTGGCTCAGTTGGTGAGTGTGTGAACACCTCTGAAATCTACACAGGGAAGATGCTAGAAAGAATAGGTCCCCAAATCTGAATAGTCTTAAAACTCTGCCCAATGAAATGACTGAATGTATGCTCCTCACCCCTCCTGCACCCCCAGCCCGCAGCCTGCATCCAGCACCCAAACTCCCACCCAGAGCCTGCACCTCCTCCACCCCCTCCTGTTCCCAAACATCCTCACAGAGCCTGCACCCCCACCCCCTCCCACACACCCCCTCCTGCCACCAAATTCCCTCCCAGAGCCTGCACCCACACTCCCTCCTACAGCCTGCACCCCCACCCCTGTCCCTGCACCCAGCACCCAAACTCCATCCCAGAGCCTGCACCCCAGACCCCCTCCCCCACCCAAACTCCCTCCCAGAGCCCACCCTCTCACCCCTTCTGCACCCAAACTCCGTCCCAGTGCTTGCACCACAATCCCCTGCACCCCAGGCCTCCTCCCCCCACTCAATATCCCTCCCCAAGCCTTAGGCAGGTGGGGTTGGGGTTTGGGGGGGTGGGCTCTGTGCATTCTGGGCACCACCAAAATTTCTACAAACCTGCCACCCCTGTTGTCCACTGCACTCCTTGGTTCTCTCCAGCTGCTCCCCTTCTAGAGACTTTTTTCTATCCCATCTCTTCTTCTCCTCTCTGTGCTCTCTCTTTCCCTGCTCCCATTTGTTTCTTATGGGACCTGGCCCCATAGTTCTATGTTGTGCAATATCATGTTTAACTTTCCAAATCATCTGGGGCCTGGAGAATATTTCCAGGTGGTTGTCCCCTATGTAGAATGCAGTGATCTCTGGTGTGTCCTCAAGGGGAACCAGTTCACAAAAAAGAGCCAGGAGTTGGTCCCAGTGCATCCCCCATCTGCTGTGCGGAGAGAAAATTGCCTCCAGGCCAAGGCCCAGCTGCAAACCCCTGGCTGAATTACAGGCTGTCTTGGAAGCCCACTGCACAATGCTGTGCCCACAAATCCATATCCCCAGCCACAGGTGTACTTCCATATAATCTAAGTAAGAGACATGGGGAAGGAAGCAAACAGGGCTAAAACGTCATACGTATGACCCACCACATGCATTGGCCTCCCCTCAGGCAGGGGACTTATAGGCCCTTCTGCCAGTTGGTGTCGGCAGCAACAAGGGCTGGCTTTAATGTCTAGGGAGGAGAACAGCAGAGATGGAGGAGGAGAGAGAGAGTCTTGGGAGAGGAAGCAGCTGGAGGGAAGTAAGGAGTGCAGCGTGCAAACTGACCAGCTGAGGGTCACAGGAGTCCTGAAGGGCCTATAGCTGCAGGTCCCAGGGTGTAATGGTCAGCTCTCAGGACTCTGAATCCTGCAATCTGAGTTCAAATCCCAGTGGGACCCCCTGGTTCTGTGTTGGTTTGCTATAAAGCCTTGGAGCTCAATGTGCTTGATTTCCTTGTTCCTAGGTGCACCAGAGTGAGGTTTTTCCTTCCTGCTGGGTGACTGGTGCCCACTAGAGATAGGTCTTTGGTCTGGCTTGTTCAATAGGTTGGGACCCTAGACTTTGTCTGGCAAGAGATTCCTGCGGGTTGACCTGATGGTTGTGTTTCTTGCTGCTTCACCTGATGCCCACAATTTGGTCCTTGTACCTGCAGCTGCCACGCTCTTCCTCCTGCCCATATGGCACTTAAGGGGAGCAGTAAGAGGGCCAGGCTTAATAGTCAGGGAAGGGCAGGAGAGAGAGAGAGAGAGAGTCCCAGGCTGAAGGCCAGCACACCTTTCCTTCTCTGGGCCCTAGAGCACAGGCGGCTGTTGCTGATAGCTCTAAGGGAAGGCTTAAATGCCACAGAGCAACCAAGGGCAGGGCAAGAGGAGGGGAGGGCCATGCCCATGTGTGAATTCAGATAGTAGTTGATATCCCGGCTACATACACATAAAAGTGTGCAGCTATTATGTTGCTGAATATGATAAATTTTATAGACTATTAAAGAGCACATCTTTACATAAATTATACCCAGAAATTGCTGATATCAATATTAACTTGCAAATTTCCCTGTATAAGCAGACATCCATAGAAATATCAATATTTGGCCTTAAAGGAAGTCTGAGGCTTCCCTTTAGTGCAAATAAAGGAGAAATGTTGTCATGTTTTACATAAATTTTCACCTTACAGAAACTTACATGTTTCTCACTGTCCTGAGTTCCATGGGGAAGCTCTAGGAGATGTCTCCCCTGGGGATCATGTATTACCTGGATCCAAATGCTGGGGGAAGCCAGACCCAACCTGCAGCCAAGAATACCAATTCCTAGAAGCTCCCTCCTATAAAGAACTAAACTGAGGGGTCGTGAAGAAGCTGGATGTTAGGTAATTTTGCCTGAGTGCTTAATGTGATGGATCAGAAATTCATTGGGGTGTCCCCACACAGGTGGAAATGCTGCTGACTATGAAACTTCCTGTCTCTTTTGGTTTTAGTGCTATAATATTAGTGGCCAAACATGGTACTCACAAACATTCTCTCTCACACACACACACACACACACATCCTTGCAAGAAGTCAAAAATGCTTGCTGGATTTTGCTGGATTTCACTGCTCTGCTTGATAGTATCCGAACACAAGCTGAACTTGTCAGGCATAGGTGGGGGCTGGCAAGGAGTGGGGTGTGGGATGGTTTCAATCACACAGACAGGCTCTAGTGACAAAGTTCCAGAATGTGTGGGAGTGTAAAGCGGGTTAGTCAATGTTGCACCTCTCAGAGACAGACCATATCCGCTGGGAGGGGAGTGTAAATCTCATCTCTAATAGGGCACATTCTACCGAACGTGAGAGGTACCTTCATTTATGCTCCGTGAAGTTTGATCTCTGTTTTGTGCACTGTGTTTGTGAATGAAAATTATAGACTACCATATTCAAGAAAAAAAATGCATCAGTACATGGGATTGCCTGAACCACCACCAGAGAAATGCCACTGAATGGAAGGTAATGATGTTCCTCTGTACTAGATAGGGACTGGCTACAAAGCTCGCTTACGCACACACCAGATGCGTTCAGCATTAGATCGTTTAATACTCTACCAGGAGTTCATTTAAAGGAGGTATTTTACACACAGCGCCACCTTGTGGCTGATTAATGGGATGCTAAACTCTAGTATCCTAAAGGGTGCACTGCAGGACCTCCAGGCTATTTGCCTATCATCCTGCTCTGGCTTCTGTCGAAAACCCCGGTAGAGCAACGAGACATGCATTTGTAGGCTCCCTCTCACAGCCCAGTCAGATCATAGATTCTACAGCCTGGAGAGTTTGTTTTCTTCATTCGGGGTCATCTCCTCTCCCTGTGTAGCCAGCAGTAATGCTTGATGGTCCTAACACACATGTCCCAAGCTCTAGTCAGAAGAGACCTCACTAGAAGTGTGAAGAATAGTTGCCCACCTAGAGCAGGGGCGGTTGTAGTGATATGATCTAGCTGAATGATAAAAGGATTAGAGAACACAACTTGTAGGGATAGACTAAAGGAGCTCAGTCTATTTAGCTTAAGACAGAGAAGGTTAAGGGGTGACTTGATCCCAAACTATAAATATCTAAGTGGGGAACAAATATTTAATACTGGGCTCCTCAATCTAGTAGAGAAAGGTATAACAGGATCCAATGGCTGGAAGTTGAAGCTAGACCAATTCAGACTGGAGATAAGGTGTATATTTTTAACCATGAGAGTAACTAACCATTGGAATAACTTACCAAGGGTTGTGGTGGATTCTCTATCATTGACAATTCTTAAATTGAGGTTGGATGTTTTGCTACAAGATCTGCTTGAAGAGTTATTCTGGGGATGTTCAATGGCCCATGTTATACAGAAGGTTGGACTACATGATTATAACTCCCTCTTTTGATCTTGGAATCTATGATACAAACTCCTTAAGTCTCTTAGTGTCAAATGAGAAGAACACTCATATCAAGACTTCAGATCAAGCTTTTGGTTCCAAGCTATAGACAGAGGGACTACGAAGCAGAAATTAATAGTAAATGCCTTTAGTGCTCATGCTGATGTTCACAGACAAAGTGTGAAGGAATAATTGCAAATGTTTTTGCTCCAGGGGCAATGATGAACTAATCGACAGCCTGAAAAACATTGAATGTATGTCACTGTTGGTGTGTGATGGGGTTGGGACTCACCACCTGGCACCTCCTACAGGAATTAGCTCTGTCCAGTGGAGTGCCCCCTCCTGGTGGTGTCCAGTCCGTCTCATCCTTGGTTGGCATGTCCGGACCCACGTTGCTCCCAAGCTCGTGGTGTCCTCTTTGAGCCATCCTCACCCCCTTTGGGGAGGGGGAAATCAACCAGCTGCCTCTCTGCGTCCTGGCCGATGTGGCCAACTGCACCCTCAAAGTCATTCCCCTCTTGGCAGGGCATTGGTGCAGCTCTAGATGGCCACTCCATCGGCTGGGTGCAAGGCAAGGCCGCCTACTACTCCGGGTCCCAACCCAGGGACCCTCTAGTGGCAGCCGTCCTGCCCGCCTTCTCTTCCTCCGTCTGTCCACATCCCTGGGCTGCTTCCCCTTTGGCCCCTAACACCGGCTAGGCCCTTCCCTTTAGGGCCTGCAGTCTGACAGACTCTGGGCTGGAGTTACCTTCTGCTCCCCCGGGCCTGCCCAGCACTGCGCAGTCCCGGGTGCTAGTCTTCCAGCTGGAGACAGACCTTCCCCTGTTGAAGGCCTGGGACAGACTGCCTGCTCCTTTCCTGAGCAGCCTTCTTATAGAGCTGAGCCTGGCCCTGATTGGCTCCCTATAAGGCCTTCCCTGATTGGCTCCCTGTCTGCGCAGGCCCACTGGCATGCTGTAGTCTAAATTCAGGGAGTGGGGCAGCCGCCCCACTACACAGTGCATTGAATCACAGATATGTGAAATTACTTCCTCTTTGGATCGCAATTTCAAGGTTTATGAAGGCAGTTTGTGTCTGCAAACTATACCTGTGTATTGTGTCAAACTTAAAGAAGAAACATCAGAACTTATTGCAGCTGAGATAATAAATGTTCTGAATAAGTATGGAAGCAGATAATACAAAGACAAACTTTGGTGTTCGATACAGACATGGAAGAGAACATTTGCACACCGAGGTAAAGACAAGTTTAAAAAGGGAAGTGATAGGCCTTGGATGTCCTGCTCACATCATGCACAAGTATACTGAGTTACAGGGGATACTATCCTGGTAGACATTGAGAGCATTCTAATTAACATTTTTGGATATTTTCATGTATTCACTGTTTGTGTGGAAAGACTGCAAAGTTTTTATGAGTATGTGGGACGAGAATATTGGAATATACTGGGATACATATCTGTTGGAAGATTATTACAAAATGTAATATGGCCTGAAAATTCTTAGCATGCATAAAGGACAACTTTCTGATTCATAAAGTTGAGGAAACAACCAGGGGGTTATCCATTTTGGATCTGGTTTTGACTAACAGGGGTAAATTAGTTGGGAATGTGAGGGTGGTGGGGAATTTGGGAGAGAAGTGATCATGATCTGATAGAATTAAAGATCCTGTGGAATGGAGAACATGAGAAGAGCAAAAACAAGAGCACTGGACTTCAGACAGTTGAATTTCAATCAACTCAGAGAAATAGTAGGCAAAGTTATCTGCAAATTTGATCAGTATGCTCTCTATTCCTACATCCAGGTAATTAATGAAAATGTTAAACAACATCAGGCCGAGAAGAGGAGGTTAGACTAGATGACTTTTGTGATCCCTTCTAACCCTATTATTCTATCATTCTATGACCAGCTCTGCTCACATTTTCCTACAACTTTCTAGAAAATGCAAGAGACCTCCATCAGTAATCTAATTAATATATTGTTAAGGGAAAGGGCCGGCTTCTCTGCAGAGGAGCATTGGGAAAAAATCAAACCACGAGCCTGGAGTTGATGAAAAGGCTGCTGTGACTGGCATTGGCAAGGCAGTGGCTTGCCCTGCAATTGCTGCAGCACAAAAGCCTGTGCCACATGTCCTTGTGATTCGCTGGGGATGTCTGCACACAGAGACACTGATAGTGCAATCTCTGTAGGTCTTGCAGGAATTGAGAGTTACTCTCCTTTCATCTTCCTTTAATTGTCATTGATGAAAAATGAAGCAGTTAGAAGAAAAGTCCCAGAGAGTGGCAATGTGGCTAATCTGGCCAAGGCCCTGTAGAATTTTGCGTTTGATTTTTGATACTCTTATATCCTTACTAATATGTGTGAACAAAGAATGATGCCTGGCTGAATGTGTCTCCTCTACCAACTGCTTGGTCAATCTTTTGAGGAAATGGAGAAGACTGCCTTTGCCTAGCTGTACATTGCTTGCAAAAGAAACTACTCCCCTACCCACCCAGCACTATTCTGATCATGGTGCCCTCCCTTTGCCTTCCTTCAGGACAACCAATCCTCCCACCTCAAACTCCAAGGAGTGACTGACTCTTGCTGTGCTGAGCAGCCCTTTATATATGGGCTGCTCCAGCAAGCCTTCTCCTGATTGGCTCTCCCAATAAGCCCTTTCCTAATAGGCTGGGTTCTGCACAGCTTCTGCAAGGCTGCTTTAATCTTTTTCCTGCTTCTTTGGGGCAGCCACACCACCACACTTGGAAAGTGGCAAATGAGAAGTCTAGAGCTGAAGGAAAGGTTACCATGACTCAGAACTGAGCCGAGGTTGTTGCGACTGAAACACAGATCACTATCCACTATATGATCACAGGTTTCAGAGTAGCAGCCATGTTAGTCTGTATCCGCAAAAAGAAGAACAGGAGTACTTGTGGCACCTTAGAGACTAACAAATTTATTAGAGCATAAGCTTTCGTGGACTACAGCCCACTTCTTCAGATGCATCCGAAGAAGTGGGCTGTAGTCCACGAAAGCTTATGCTCTAATAAATTTGTTAGTCTCTAAGGTGCCACAAGTACTCTTGTTCTTCTTTATATGATCACAGTGGCTAATGGGAGAAGCACGTGTTAGAAGCCCTCTGTCAGCTCAGCTGTGGCTTTCTGTGCATGGAGAGCCAGACACCTCAAGGTCTGCAAGTCTTGAGGGAAATGGGTAACGTCTGTACTTTGGAATTTTCAAGTGTTGTCCTGGACCATCAACTGGAACAGTTGCAAACATTTTTTTGAGGCAGGCACCATGGCTTAGCTGGCTAAAGCACCTGTCTAGTAAACAGGAGATCCTGGGTTCAACTCTCAATGGTCCCTTGTTGTATGGCTCTTGGTCTCCTCTGCTCACGTTTTCCTCTGTCTTTCTTGGAAACAGAAGAGACCTCCCTTGGTAATCCAAGTAACTGCATGCTAAGGAAAAGGCTTCTTTGGAGAGAAGCATTGGAAAGAATCAAATCACAAGTCTGGAGTTGATGAAAAGGCTGCTGTGACTGGCATTAGCATGTGTGACAAAGTTCCTCCTCTATCTTTTTTATTGGGTTCCGGGAAGTGGGCGGGCTTTGCTAAAGGATCCCACCCCCCCAACCTAAGGGGAGGACCCACAGGGCCTGAAACCCAAATGATTAGGGGGACAACTAAAGTAATAACAGGGACAGGAGTGCGGTCAAAGGGTCAAAAGAAGGGAACCTGACGGGGACACTGAGCAGAGAACCCCGGACAGCGTCCACTGCTCCTCAAAGGTGTCAAGGGAGCCAGTGGACGCCACCCAGAGGAACTCTGCCCGGATACGTGAACGGACAGAGGATCGGAAACAGGCCCCACAGTCACAGGAACCTCCATCGGCCAACCTCCTCTCCCTGGTTTTATAGATGGCCAGTTTAGCCAGGGCCAAGAGGAAGTTGACCAGGAGGTCCCGGGACTTTGTGGGGCCATGGATAGGGAGTGCATAAATAAGAAGGAGAGGGGAAAAGTGCAACCAAAACTGCAACATAATATTGGTGAGGAGCCGGTGTAGGGGCTGCAACCTGGTGCACTCCAAGTAAACCTGAGCCAGGGTCTCCCTCACGCCGCAGAAAGGACAGGTGTCTGGGATGGGTAAACCACGCCCGTGCTCACGGCCCCATGAAGAAGCCACCAGCTAATATTCCCGGCGGGCCTCGGGACCAGGATGGAATATAGGCTGGCCCACCGGGGCTTCTCACCCTCAACAGGTGGTAGGAGGTCCCGCCATTTTGTATTGGGCGGGACACGAGGGTGAGGAAGTGAAGGGTGTGGAGCACAAGCGTGTATAGATGTTTCTTTGGTGCGGTCAGGAAATGAACCGGCTGCAAATCGTGCAGCCAGCTCACGGAGAAGGGGCGGGGGGGCCAGTTGGGTCCACGGGACAGGGGCCCGATAAAAAGGTCTGAGCTCTTTAAGTTTGATTACCCTGTAAGGTTAATTTCCATACTGATTTTATAGAGATGATTTTTACCTTTTTCTTTAATTAAAAGCCTTCTTTTTAAGAACCTGATTGATTTTTCCTTGTTTTAGATCCAAGGGGTTTGGATCTGGATTCACCAGGAGTTGGTGGGAGGAAGGAGGGGAATGGTTAATTTCTCCTTGTTTTAAGATCCAAGGGGTTTGGATCTGTATTCACCAGGGAATTGGTGAAAGGTTTCTCAAGGTTTCCCAGGGAGGGAATGGTGGCAGCGGGACCAGAGCTAAGCTGGTAGTTAAGCTTAGAAGTTTTCATGCAGGCCCCCACATTTGTACCCTAAAGTTCAAAGTGGGGATACAGCCTTGACAGGCTGTCTGTCTAACACGTCACTCAGGGGGGTGGCAAATCCAAATCCACCCCCCCGAGTGACGCAGGTATCCCGACAACCCCCGGCGTAGAGAGCCCTATGCTGGCAGGAGAGCGTCTCCTGTTGATGTAGTTACCAGCTCTCAGGGCTGGTCCCGACTCCGACCGCGAGAAGCCCTCCCCATGCAGCATGGGAAGTGTAGACAAGCCCTGAGACAGAATCAGACTTTAACAGCAGAACCTGAGAGCCGCTTCCTCAACAGGAACAAGGGCTGCCTTTGAAAAGACTCCCAGGCCAGGGCCTTTTCCCCATTTCAGGACGGGACAAGGGAGCCGGTTAACATGATTTCTAACCATTTTGACTATTTCCCTTGGTATCAGGACCCCAGCTGGGCCCACGTCACTGCTAATGATGTGGAAGGGGAAAAGGTAACTTTAAAATGATCCCCCGTGAGATCCTGTCTGTCTAAGGCGGCGGTTCTCAAACTGTGGGTCGGGACCCCAAAGTGGGTTGCGACCCTGTTTCAATGGGGTCCGCAGGGCTGGTTTAGACTTGCTGGGGCCCGGGGCTGAAGTCCAGTCTGAGGGCTTCGGCTATGGGTGGCAGGGCTCTGGTTACAGGCCCCCCTGCCTAAGGCGGCGAGGCTGGGGCTTTCGCCCCTGCACCTGGGGCGGGGGGGGGGGGGGGTTGGGGCAGGCTCAGGCTTTGGTTCCCCCTTCCTGGGGTCGCGTAGTAATTTTTACTGTCAGAAGGGGGTCGTGGTGCAATGAACTTTGAGAACCCCTGGTCTAAGGTTTGTAGAGTCTGTGCACCTTCCATATCAAATCAACAGCAATAGCAAAGACCCTGGCACATTAGGACGGACGTCCAAAGTCTGTGATGTGGCTGACAAAATCCAAGAAGCCTGACTTGGCTGGTCTGGACACGTGCAGAGGGTGAATAAAGGGGACCTGATGAAGACAGCATGGCAGGAGACTGGTGTTAAGGAAGAGACCCTGCGGAAAGCAGAGGAAGTGATGGATGGAGTGCACCAAAAAGGATGGCAAACAGGTGGGCGTTATTGCCACCTCAGACAAAGCTAGTGGACGCTTGCATGAGGACCCCACCCCAGATGATGGGATAAGAAGACTAGCCAAGTCCCTAGTGGACTTAGTGCTGTCTCTGGGTCTTCTCCTGTTGGGGTAGGGTGGGGATGGTTGGTGGATTTGTTTGTTGCAGTTTTGGGGAGGAGGGGGCCAGTGTTGAGTGTCATTCTTGCTACGGTGGGAAGGCAATACTTCCTAATTAGGGTCAGGCTCTGAATAGGTCTGATCTCCTCTGGAAGATTGTCCCATAGCTGGAGCCCCTCGATGGAAAATGCTTTGTCCCCAGCTCTCACCCGCTTCGTCCTGAGCTTTGAGATCTGCACTGTCCCCGAGGAGCCCAGCTGTTGTCCTGGGTCAGAGATCGAAATTCAGTCTTGGACGTAACTGGGGCTTAATCCATTAACTGCTTTGACGTTTAGGACTAAGGCCTTGAACTGGCATCAGAAACTGGCTGGGAGGGACTTGGGCACAAGGCTGGTGTGCTCACAGCAGCCTAGATCACGGCAGAGGCGGGCGGCGCCTTCTGTACCACCTGGAGCCTGGGGTACTTGGCTTCAGAGACAGTGAGCGACAGCAATCCAGCCTGACGAATGCCGGGGTCGCTGCAGACAGGTCCTCGACCGGGGGATGGGATGATGCTGCCTAGCCAGACGGAGGTGCCAGAAGGGATTTTTAGACACCTGCTCGTTCCAGCTTAATGAAGAGCCCAACAGGATCCCAAGACTTCACCCTACGCCGATGGGTGGGAGCTGGGCGTCTTCAGTGGAAGATGAGGACAGAGTCTTCTTGGCTGTTCGTCAGAGCATGTCCTCCCACGAGCACAGCCGTAGACTTGCCTGGGTCAGCTGATCCCTGGGGGCATGCTGACATCTTAGCAGTAGCAGCGGATGCATTCGCGGTCAATGAGAGATACAGCTGAGCATCATCAGCGTGTTGTTAGCAGCTAAGGCCATGGATTTCACTCTCTCTCTCTCCTAGAGACACTGAAGAGATGTGATCACCTAGTCCGACCTCCCCTATAACGCGTAGGACTTCCCTGAATTCATCCCTGTTTCCATTAAAGCAGATCTCTTAGAAAAACATTCAAGCGTGATTTAAAAACTGTCCATGGTGGAGACTCCACCAAAACCCTTAGTAAATTGTTCCAATGGTCAGAGGCACTGACTTTGTGATTTCCCGGGAGGTGTTCGACTTCTGCTCTGACCCAGGGCAATAAATGTAGGCCTTGGGGAAGGTACTAAAATCTGATTAGAACTGAACGGCGTTACTGTGCACTGTGGACAGGACCAGTCCCCACCCGTGCCTCAGTTTCCCCCTGTAAAACAAGGATGTCGCATGGCTTAATCCTCTGATGTCCATCAAGTGCTCTGAGATGCTTGGATGGAAGGCGCCAGAGAAGGGCAGAAGAGGTAGTCGGACTGGCTCGGTGGCGTCGTGGGGCCACGCGTCAGCCCTCGGCACAGGACAGGTGACGTGTTGCTCAGGCCGGGTTGCTGAGGCCTTGCTGGGTCTGCTGCGCAGTTTGTGTGCTGTGCTTTTTGTGACCGTGTTTCTGGAGGGGCCTGCGTCAGGGTCTGCCGCGGCGGCGGCTCAGCTCTCAGGAATGCCTCCCCGCCCGTACAGGAGCTGACACATTAACACCCTGAACTCCTGCGGGGCTCTGAGTCACGCCACCGCCACCGTAACAGGAGATGCAGAGTGACCCAGCTGGGAACAGGGCAGTGCTCCTTCCCCACCCTGGCATTGGTGCCAAAGGAGGGGCCCATCCAGTTTCTCAGCGGCTCTCCCAGCCCACAGGGTGGAGGGATGGCAGTGAGCCACCTCCCTTCTCTGACTGGCCCCAGGCTATGGGATTTTCTGCTGCCTCCCTCCCCCCCATTGCCTTGGAAAGAACAGAAGGGGGTGGGGCATCGGGCTGGTCCAGGGACTGGCCATGGGACAGGGAGCGTTTCCCCTGCAGGCTGCCAGTTCACAGCCCAGAGCCACAGTGTGATGGTGGTTCGGTGTCTGAGGAGCTTTCGCTAACCAGCCCCTTTGCTGTCAGCACGGATTTGAATAGGCCACGGAGACCAACTTCTCCCAGGTCCGATCCGTGGCCCCTCCAGCCCAGGGCTGCGGCATGGGGTGGCGGGAATGGCTTGTCCTGCCATTGTTCCTCCTCTAAGGATATTCCAGAGTTCCTGAGATCTCCAGGGCGCCCTTCACCAGAGATGAACTTCTAACACTAACGAACAAGCTGGGCTGGTTTCCTGGTCATCCTGAAGTGATCCAAGTGTTGGTTTCAAGATCGCCGGCCTCAGGAGACAACTAGCTCTTTGCTCCTGGAGACGCTCATTTGGTGTAGGCCCTATGTAAACATCAGCGTTTGTTTGTTAAATGCTCATGACAGGATTGTGGAGCAACTTAGGAGGTCGAGCTCTGGGCTTAGTTTGGCTTTATTCGTTTCCGGCAGTGCCCGCAATGTGCCAGGTGCTGCACAAACCAAAGGAAGATGCAGTTCCCCGCCCCGACGAGCTTACCGTCTGACGTGTGCTTCGGAGTCCCCTGGGAAGAGCCTCTTTCAAGTCCCTCTGCCCAGCTCTGATTCACTGATGCCACAGGGCTCGCCAATTGTACCTCCGAGCCTTGGGACTTGGTGGGGGAAGGGAGTGCTCTGTCCCGTCATGCAGCGTGATCCCTTAGCTGGCTGGCTAGCAGAACAACCTTGGCTCCAAACATGGATATCCATCCCGTCCATGGCAAGATGGTAACAGTCATGGGAGACCTGGGGGATTGGGCTGAGGGGAGAATTGGGGAAGGAGGAGGTGGCTGGAAGAGGGAGAAATGGCTGCTATTTCCAGCCAAAATGGTATTTCCCGACCAGGCTATGACAGGTGCAAAGCGGGTTATGTTTGGGGCAGGGAGAGCAGGCCGTGGGGAGGAGATCTCTGGCCATGTGGCGGATAAAGGCAGGACTGGTAGCGCCAGGGGGCTGTTCGCTCTCCAGGGAGGTGGGATTTGCCTTGGTTTGCCTTAAGGAAGAACATGATGATTGGGACCTTGGAACCTAGAAATGACCCAACTTGGGTTTGCTCTGAACTGTCAGTCCCAGGCAGTGCTGGAAGCTGCAGGATCCTGCACAGGTGATGGGTAAATCACAGGCCAGCCTGCGGGAGGCTGCAAAACCCTGTGTGTGAGAGGGAGACGATACCGTCTGCATTGCGTGTGTTACCCGCTGGGGCACGTGTGCTGGGGGCCCCTCTGTGATTGACCCACCGAAGAGATGAGCCTGGTCCAGCCTCAGCTAAGCAGCCTGGCGTTTTTAGCTCAAGCTGCAGCAGCTCCTGCTTTTAGTTTGGCAGGTCCTTGGTGCGTCATCCAACATGGCTGCCGTCACATGCCCGGGCCTCTTTGTGGCTGGATCTCGGCATGCGAGGCCTTGCTTTGGTCACTGATGCACATTCTTGTGTGCACCACTATGTGTGTGTGTGTGTGTTTGCACCAGGCTGCCTTCACACCTGCTTGTGTGCACATGGCTATGGCCCTGCGTGTACACACGGGCTCCCGTGTGCTGCCCGTACGCACGTGAGCGCCTGCGGGCTCCTGTTTGAACGCATGCAGAAGTAGCGGCGTGACCCAGGCTGGTGCAGAGGATTCCAGGCGTCCTGTCGCTGTCCCTGAGCGCAGAGAGTTCTCCACGTCCATGTGGCCAGGCAGCTCCTGGGGAACCAGCCCCGAAATCCTGGTTACTCACCCCCAGCAGCTCTAGTCCTTGCTGGGTTTGCTCAGGACAAGTGCACCCATTCCCTGGCCATGGTGTCCACCTTGCCCCAGTTGCTTACACCAAATTTCCTTTCCCTGTCAGGAGACCTCTGTGGGATGCCCGTTCTCACTCATTTGTTCTGCTTTCACCCTGGCCTCTGCCCTGGCCCCCTTTTCCGCTCACTTGTTTTGCAGGTGACATTATGGTCTCTGGGCAGAAGGGACAGGAAACCCCCCAGGGTCTCTCTGCAGGCAAAGGAGGCATGTACTTCCGCAGGGCCTTAAAACTGCCATACAGATCCCAGGATCTCTCTGCCTGCTTTCGGCGCTCCAAAACCGCCTCCCTTGAGACCTCCCCCCGACCCCACACTCAGCTTTCACCTCACGGCCTCCCGCTCTGCTGCTCCTCATTCATGGACCAAGCTCTTGTTGACGTCACCAGGCATCACCATCACCCTAGGTAACTCAGGAGGGTGGAAAATCACAAGTGTCAATGAAGCCTTCCTGCACCAGGCCTAAAATGAACCAAACTCCTTCCATGTTTAAACTCTAATCGACCTCAAACCTCGCTGTTGCTGTCCTCGGGCACCTCTGTGCTGGCAACACTCTCATTCCTATGTCTGGGACACACGCACTGGGCAGTGCTTCCTAGCTTGCCCTTGTTCTGTGTCTAAAGGCAGCGTGGTCACGGTGTAGTGGCCAAAGCACAAGGCTGGAAGCCTAGGGCCTCCTGAGTTTTAAACCTGACCCGCCCTCTGGCTCGGTGCGTGGCCTGGGGCACATCACCCCCCCTCCCCCGCCCGTCTACTCTGCTCGGTGGGGCTTATGCTCCCTGCCGGGGCGGGGGGGGGGGGCAGCTACGGTTTGTGCAGAGCTTTGCAAAGTGCTTTACATTTTTTTTCTCCCCGTGTTCTAAAAATGCTCCCACGGCTTGCTGTGGGTGCTAGGGTGACCAGGTAGCAAGTGTGAAAAATTGGAATGGGGGAATAGGGGCCTATATAATACAAACCCCCTAATATCAGGACAGCTGGTCGCTAGTGGGTACACATGGGCCCAAACTGCCCCACACCAATCGGATCAAATAAACCCAGAGCTCCTCCCCGTTACACAGAGCTCACCCCTCCCTTTACGGGCCTTTCACGTCTTCTCTGCGGGGAACCCAAAAGGGAAGCGGGCTCAGGCAGGTGCTAGAGAAGGCCTCGGTGTTACTGTTAAGGAGCTGGGCATTAATTCTCTTAGGAAAATCCCAGTGCAAATCCCCATCCGTTTGGCCCATCTTCCGTTCCGGGGGTAAATCAGCAGGGGGCCGAAGTAGCAGCCACGTCTTCTTTGCAAGGGAATCTTTATCTCACAGCCTGGCCACGTTTTAATGTGGGGTTTGTTTCGTGGGCACCCCGTCGCATCACGTCCCTGCACCAGCCACAGGAACTGCTTGCACGGCAGCCATTTGTTGGGACAGGCGAGGAGGAGGAGGAGCCAACTGCCTGTGGGACCACACTCTGAGAGCCCCCGGCGTGTCCAGGTAGCCCCAGCAGAGTGTTAGGCGCTGTACGGACATGAAGAAGTCCAAGTCCCTGCTCAGTAAATATTACAATCTTGGGATCCAATCCTGCTTGCAGGGCCCCTCCTATTGGTGACTAAGTCCATAGGAATTGAGGCGCTCGCCTCAAGGTGTCCTGCACCTTGCAGGATTAGACCCACCCAGGGAAGGGGATCAAGGTGGTTGAGGGGTGGGGAGTTCAGCACAATCTCGTTAGGCCCGTGCTTCTTGCACTCAGCCCCTTTGCCCTATTCTCTCTCTTCTGACCATCGGCGCCGACTCTCTGGGTGCTCCGGGGCTCAAGCACCCACTGAAAAAAATAGGGGGTGCTCAGCACCCACAGGGCCGGATTCATCTTTTGTGTGCCCCAGAGCCTGGACGGTGGCCCCGCCCCCTGCGCCGCCCGCCCCCTGCCCTGCCCATGCTCGGCCTTTTCCCCCCCCAAGGCCCCACCTGTGGCCTGTGCTCTGCCCTGAGGCCCCACCCCCACGTGGCTGCTTCCCCCCGAGGCCACACCCACTGCTCACATGGTGCGGGGGGCAGAGAGGAGCACCCACCTCCTGGCAGCTGAGTCCGGGATCCCTCTCCTTCCTTTCTGCAGGGTCAATCGCCTCTGAAAGGGAGTGATGGGGGGGGGGGCACCTGGAACCCAGACCGAGCCCTGGCCTGCCCGCTGGCTTTGCATATGAAACAACCATACAAAGCCACCCTCCTGAACCGAGTGCTTGGTGCCCTTCCCCCCGGCTGTGCTGCCGAGGCTCTGAAACCTTTCGCGGAGACGCTGATAGGCCCAAAACCTGGAGCAATGACGAATTCTCTAAATATCTTTCATAACAACGGCTCCATCTGTCCAGCAAAGTTTGTGTTGGATAAAAAATGTCTCTGTCTTGCCATAACACCTCATCACTCACTCTAACTCAAACAGCGCGAGAGACAGGTGAAGGCTGAGCCGCTGGGGTCAGCTCCAATGCTTTCTTTGTTTCCTGTTATTTACCTCCTGGCTCCAGCCCGCTTCCGTTCACCTGCCTTATCCCAAGGACAATACTTCGGAAAGCAGGAGCGGGCTGCCACACTTCGGGATTTGCACAAAATCAGCTGGGGGGTGGGGCGAGGCGAGGGGTGATTTTAGCTCAGTTCAGGAGCCGCTTGGATAGGCTTGATGGAGCGTGTGTCACATGGGAGAGATTCCCCTCTCCTTGATTTCAGGTTCTCTGGTCCATTCAATCCCTGGCCTGGAAGTAAGGGGAATTCCCACCTTGCTCTGAACAGAATAGACACACATCGACCAGGATGTTTGGTTGGGCTTGACACCCACGCTCGGCGCCTGCCTTTCGAGAGCGCCAGAGTACACGGTTAGATTTGCAGAATAGCTCTGCACAGTGGATGCCAAGTTCTCTTGAAAATCCAGCCAGGACCATCAGCAGACCTTGCAGTCTGAACTTGGCACTTTAGCGGATGATGGTTTGTGTTAAAGGAGTGCGTAGAAATCCAAAAAGAGCTCCGGGGACCCATTGGGCTAGGTGCAGTACACAGAGCAGGAGAGAGGGTCTTTGCCCCAAAGAACTTCCAAGCAAAATCAACCAGACAGACAAAAGTTGGCAGGGAAACTGAGGCACAGAAGCAGATGTGTCTTGCTCAAGGGCGCACAGCTGGAACTACACCCCCAGGTCTCCTGAGGCCTAATTCAGCAGTGACACCAGTCCTTGATGGGGGAGGGATAGCTCAGTGGTTTGAACATTGGCCTGCTAAACCCAGGGTTGTGAGTTCAATCCTTGAGGGGGCCACTTAGGGATCTAGGGCAAAATCAGTACTTGGTCCTGCTAGTGAAGGCAGGGGGCTGGACTCAATGACCTTTCAAAGTCCCTTCCAGTTAGGGTGACCAGATCACCCAAGTCAAATATCGGGACGCGGGGGGAGGGGGACGCGGGGCCAAAAAAAAAAAAAGGCCCGGGAGACTCAGGGGAAGCGCGGGGCCGGGGTGAGTGAGAGTCCGGCCTGGTCCCGAGCAGGCAGGACTCAGTTGGGTGGTAGGGAGAGGAGGGGGGCGGCCCGCGGGGCCAGGCGGTGGCTGTTCTCACCCCCGGCCAGCGGGACTCGGGAGCAGCCGCTGCTGCAGCTCCCACTGCCGCGGGGGAGGAAGCGGCCATGGCCAAGCTCGGCGGCTGCGGCTCTGGTGCCCCCGAACCCCCCGAGCCGGGGCCTGCTGCGGGGACCCAGCAGCGCGCACGCTGCGCCCAGCCCCTGGCCAGTCGCGTCTGGGCTGCTGCCCAGCTGGTGCTATCCCGCGGCGGCCTCGGAGCGGGGGCAGCAGGCCCCAGCCCCCCCGTCCCGCTCGGGTCCCGCAGGGGAACGAACAGGGCTGGGCTGCCAATGCCGCCGCCGCGGGATAGCACCAGCTGGGGAGCAACCCAGACGCGACTGGCCAGGGGCTGGGCGCAGCGTGCGCGCTGCTGGGTCCCCGCAGCAGGCCCCGGCTCAGGGGCTTCGGGGGCGCCGCAGCCGCCGAGCTTGGCCATGGCCGCTTCCTCCCCCGCGGCAGTGGGAGCTGCAGCAGCGGCTGCTCCCGTGTCCCGCTGGCCGGGGGGGAGAACAGCCGCCGCCTGGCCCCGCGGGCCGCCCCCCTCCTCTCCCTACCACCCGACTGAGTCCTGCCTGTTCGGGGCCAGGCCGGACTCTTACTCACCCTGGCCCTGCGCTTCCCCTGAGTCTCCCGGGCCTCCCTCCAGCGCTTGCGGAGGGAGGGGGAATGGTGAGCCCGGGGAAGAGGTGGGGATTCGGGGAGGGAGCCAATCGGGGGAGGAGGGGGTGGAGTCGGGGCGGGGGGGGGGTGCGAGCACTTCCGGGCTCCGGGCTCCAGGCTCCGGCGCATTTCCTTGTTTGTCCAGTGTCCCGACCGCATGTCGGTCGGGACGCGGGACAAACAAGGAAATATCGGGACAGTCCCGATAAAATCGGGACGTCTGGTCACCCTACTTCCAGTTCTAGGAGATGGGATAAATTTTTTTTTTATGTGGTCTTTCAGGGGGTCTCTATTGCCCCTTGACTGGCTTTCTCTGGAAAGCCCCTGGTCAGGACAGTTCTTGGCCCAGGCCCCTAATTAGGCCTAGTGGTGTGTGTCAGTCCCCTTGGGCTGTTTCTGGAGGCAGCCTGCTGCTGGACTGTTACCCCTTCGCTCTCCCAGGCCTTTCTGCCTCTCTTCTGGCTTTGAGCCCGCTCCTGGTTTCCCCCTATTGGCTGCAGCTGTGAGTTCCTGCCTCCATGATTGGCAGCTGCACGGGGGTGTGGCCAGGCTGCTTGCCTGTAGGCAGGAGAGGCTCCCCTCCTACTTCTGCCTCTGCTCAGTATGGGGTTTCTAGACTGCACTGCACGCAGCCTGGCCACTAGGCCGCACTGCTTGCCCCGGGCCTGCTGGCATTCTTTTCTTACTGCATGCTGGTTTCCCTCCCCTGCAGTGCATCTTCTCTAATGACCGCCGTGACCTGCTAGCCCTGGGGTGCAGTGCTGGATAGCGTCAAACGCCGGCTGTGCCAGAACCACGCTCCAACCGGCGCAGCCCTTCTCCAGCCAGCTGGCCATGCCCAGGCGGCAGGGCAGGAAACCAAGGAGAGACGAGAAGAGAGAGCACCAGAGAGATTTGAATGAAGGCCAGGCCCCTGGTGCAGCTCGTGAATCAGAGCAGGGGTCCCTCTAGTTCAGTGTCCTGTCCCCAGTAGCGCTATGGAACCAGAGGAAGCGTGCGAGCACCCCAATGGAGGGTTATGCAGTCTGGGAGAACACCTGTCTTCCTTACCCCTGCCAGCCAGGGCTTACTTTGTGCCCTGAAGCATGAGGTTTGTATTGATTTTATGTTTTTATTCCAGCTAGTGTAACCGCAGCTATTCTTGGTATCCCTGTATAGCGACTGTGAGGCCAGAAGCGACCATTGTGATTACCCACTCTCTCACCTCTGGTGTAATGAAGGCCAGAGATTTTCACCCAGTGATTCCTGCACATCTCAGCAGTCTTAATCCAGTACTACATTATTGCCGTCTTGTGGTAGTGAGTTCCACAGGCTCGCGGTGCACTGTCTTTTACATGCATTACCTTTTAATGTAACTGGCTGCCTCCTTGTTTCTAACCTGACGAGGGACTGAACAGGAGCCTTCTCTCTCTCCCATTCATTATTATGTTTACATGTCCTCTATTTGTCTCACTAACCTAATCTTTCCACTCTCTGCTCTGATGGAAACATTTCTGAGCCCCTTAGTCATTTGCATAGCCCTTTGCTTTCTGCTCTATTCTTTTTGAGGTGAGGCAGCCAGAACGGAAGGTGGCATCCCAGCTGAGATTTATACAATAGCAACCAGCATTACTCGCCCTTAATACTCTCGAGCTTTATACCAGACTGAAATGTGGCATGTTCCAGCATGGCCCCAACCCCTGGGAGCTCTCTAGTCCAATCGCACGTGCCCTTTGAGTATCCACTGCGTGATACGGAGCCAGAAATGCTGCTGATAGTAATGAACAAAATGATTATATTAATTCTGTTTCTGACAGCACCAAATCCCAGAGCTTTGCACGCCTCATGAAACAGGAGCCCATCTCCTTAACCACGCCTCCCTACCCATGCCAGCATACAGCCTGCCGCTGAGCACATGCAAACACAGCTGGGGTCTCCTCCCTGATTCCCACAGGTAAACCTGACACTGGCCCAGCCCCAGCTAGCAGATGATTAAAGATTTAACTTGGCGTGTAATTGAGCAGCTCCTGAAAGGTCCCAGCTTGGCTGAGGACAGTAGTTTGAATTGATTAGACTGTTATGAAAACAGGGTCAGGCACCCGCTGACCTCGCCCACATAGCCTAAAGACGAGGGAAACGGAAAGCAGGCTGGCTTTTGGGCTGGAGGCAGATCAGGGTAAGTTTCACCAAGTGTTGATTGAAATATACTGGATGCTGCCTCTTTAGCGGCATAAGTCTTGAATCCTGCAGCTTGACTGGTCATGGGAGCATGGGTTACATTTAGGGAGCTCCTGCCGCACAGTGTTGGCTGAGGTTGCAGGAGTGAGTGGCAGCAGTGGGATTAGAACCCAGGCCTTCCTGCCCCTTGCACAGCCCATGAGGCCATGCTGTCCCTCGAGTGAATTGCATCATTTTCTTCTCTTGATAGGCTTATTTTTCCACAATGAAAAAATAAACAATTTAGTGGCTATAGTCCGAGTTCTGGAAACGATGCGATTCTCAGTGTGTGTTCAAAACTTCTGACCAATAGTAGCTTTTGGGGGTTGATAGTATCACGGCTCAGCTGTCATATGCTATGAAGGGATATGGCCCTGAACTAGCCCTTAGTTAGTGTATTACTGTTCAGAATTTGTCTAAAAGATACCATACGAAAAATGTCATACTTCACTGCAAACCTACCTTGGGGTTAGTTCACACAGACGGACTCCTCCCTCACCCTCCGCATGTGTTGCATACACATAGCTAGGCTTGGATTTTTCTTGGTAAACGTCGATTTCACCGCGCACACACAAATTGATGACAAATATTTCCATCAATAATAATCGAAATATAGAGAGAGGCAAAGTAAGAGAACTGCTGCTTGAGAACTTAGTGGAGTTTGATTTAAGGATATTTACTTTGTATATTTTGACACGTGATGGTGACGATTTGTGCTGTAACGGTTCTGAAGCTTTCCCTTTTTGAAATCAGTTTCTGCTGTCATGAATAATTATTGCCTTATCCGCCCTGGTGTCTGACTCCCCCATAATTGCCCACAACCGTGAACATTTAAATCGATAAAAATTGAAAAAGTGCTTCAAACTAACCATCAATATTATTGGTCTAAATGATTAAAAACATTAATTCTGCCAAGCCTACACATGGTCCATATGTAGAAATGGACCCAAACTGCCATGTTGATAGCCAGATGCCAAATTCACCATGCTTCCAGGGTAGTGTAAGTGGGGAGATTAATGTTTCACCAAACTTTTGAAGCTCTTTGGATCCAGGATTTTGATTCAGGCCTTCAAGCAGCATTAAACCTAGAGGCAGCAGATAAGACACTGAACTGGGAAACAGAGACCTGGGTTTTACCACTGACTTGCTCTGTGACTTAGAGCAGGTCCCTTTGTTTTTCTGTATCCTTTGTTTCTCTTTCTTCTTTACCCGCTTTAAAGCTCTTTGAGCTTTCCAGATAGAAGATCCTATATAAGAGCTAAGTATTGTTCCTCTCTCAAATTCATCCAGCACTAGTGACTGGAGAATGTATTCTTCACTCAGTGTCCTAACCTGTGGTGGCCATGTGCTTTGAAACAGTTGCAATGGTCCACCCTAGAGCTGGCTGCATTTCAGAGGTGGGTGAGGCCATTCTTGTGTGTCTTTGTTGTAAAACACTTTGTGAGCCTTTGATGCTACAGAAATGCCAAATAGCGTTAGCTTTGTTTCCTAGCTGACCTTTCCTTTCATGAGTTACTGCAGCTGATTTAACAAACTCACTGGTAGTAGGTGAATCTGTGAATCTATTTTACCCAGTTAATGAGCAAAACAAATACAATTGCTTCCTATGTATAAGTGATTTACCATTGCAGGGGTGGATTTTCCTTCAGACCAGACTGGATGCCTTTCCCAAATATATGCTTGAGTCAAACCCAAGTTATTGGGCTCAAGTCAGGGGTGACTCAGTGAAATTTTTGGGCCTGTGTTATGCAGGAGGTCAGGGGTAGTTAATTATTTTTTGTCAAGGTCCAGATTTCTTGATCAAGGTATAGTCAAGGTCCAGACTCTGGAGAAAAGAATAATTAAAAAGAACAATCATGATGATAATAAGTAAATAAAAAGATTACGGGATCTGTTCAAAAGTGTCTGGTGGTCTGGACTGCCCACAGTCTGCCTATTGACTATCCCTGGACCAGATGATCTAATGATCCCGTCTGGCCTTAAAATCTATCAGCTTATGAATTATCTTTGGTCTTTCCAGACTAAATTTGTAGTTTTAATTGTGCAGCCATGGCATTCCATTAATACAGTATTTTGCATCTGATTTCTTAGCTTTAAAAACAAAAGAGAAAATACATTTGCAGATCTTACTATCTGAAATGTAGGGGCCTTTGATCAGGGGAGTTTGTAACGCCACAATCTAAGCAGCATGCATGCAGCGAGGTGAGAAGGCGTGTGCCCTCCGTCCATTGTTAAGGGCCTCGTTGTAAATTTCATGGAACTTTTTTACTTTGCAAAAGTAAAGTAAAAAGTGATTCACAAACACTCAGAGTCTTTATGAAATCAAAACCAGTTTTTTTCCAACCAGACTGAGACACTCGGCCTCAAAGGCCCTGTTGACACGAGATAAACTTGGAAGTGTATTTGTGCTCCAGGGCAGCGCCCGGTGCTACCAAAGGTAGACGCTATAATATAAAGAAGGGGGGAAGCAGTTTTGTTTATATTATGAATGTGTTCGACAGTAGCTCTTAGAGGCCCTGTTGTGCTAGGATTGTACATTTGTCATGAGTGACAGTCTCTGCCCTGAAGAAATTCCAAGCTAGGCAGAGGCATGGAGAGGGAAATGACACACCCAAGGTACAGAAATAGAACCCAGGTTTCCAGAGTCCCAGCTCAGTGCACTGTTAGCCCGTGCTGCTTCCTCTCTTACTATTCTTTGAACGGGAGCTCTCAAATTTTTTTTGCTGGGACCCCCTTTGAAAATATTTCAGGCTGTGAGGCCCACCCCCAAAAAGTGACGATCCCCCCGTACCAGGCCACCCTTACTTCTGCGCTGCTGCTGGGGGTGGCGCTGCCTTCAGAGCTGACCAGCAGCCGCTGCTCTCCAGCTGCCCATCTCTGAAGCGCTCCGACCGGCTGTCAGCCCCACGCATACGCAGGAGTTGACAGCTTGCAACCCTCCCATAACAACCTCATGTCCCCCAGTGGGAGAACCCCTGGCTTAGAAGAAGATGCTTGCGTCTGTTTATGCTACAGTTTCTACCAATGGTAACTCAAATGGGGCTGGCCCAGTAGAAGGCAACACGTCCTCCTTGTCCCATGCCAGCTGTGCCCGAGGACAACACTGACTGCCTCAGATTTCAAACTGCAGCTGTTTGTGCTGCAACCGTTTTTCAAAAGAGGTGGATCGTCTTTTCGCCGCGTGGGAACAGTATTTGTAATTCGCTTTCCCGTAACTCTCGTTTTCTCAAACTTACCACACCCTAACCACAAATCATTCACCTTGGGGCAGACGCCGAGGCCAAAAGGTGAGTAGGTTAGAGCAGGTGTACGCGGGGGAGTGCCG
>NC_088814.1:14300090-14312491 GCF_011386835.1 Chrysemys picta bellii | reverse complement strand
ATGTGATAGGCATGTCACCCCCATGCCCAGGATGTGTCATGGAGGATTGGAAGCGTATTGGTGGAGGGTTATATGCCCTGGCAATAAGACACCTGTTGTCTTGTCTGGACTCTATTTGATCAACCATCTATGAAAACATCTAATGTTAACCCTTTATAAACTATCATTGGACCTTAATCTAAAGTGAGACTTTTTTAAACTAAAGCCACAAGAATTTTCCTTCTTTCTGCATTTTTGCTTTCAGAAGAGGAAGTCTGGGTCAACGGTTGGGGCGCTAACCTAGGACTCAGGTGACCAGACTTTGGTTCCTGGTCCCACCCCTGACTTCTTGTGTGATTGGGGGCAAGTGACTTAGGCTCAGCTCCACAAATGTATTTAGGCTTCTAACTTCCATTAAGCAGGAACTGCGAGACCTTTGAGAATTTGAGCCTTAGTCTGGTTGCGTCTTGGTTCTTCACCTGTCCAACGCAGATGAGGGCACAGCCCTCCCTCACTGCGGTGTCGTGAGGCTAAATACACTAAAGATGGTGAGATGCGCCAATATGAGAGTCATGGGGACAAGATCAGTACCTGTGAGCGCAAATCTGAAATGATGCATCTCAGACCACAACTACAAGCCTGCCTGTCCATCAGTGTGTCACACGCGTATCACCCCGTGTTTTTCTATGCTGCCCTTTATACACAGAGCACTGTCCCAGACATCAGCTGTAAGTCGCCTTCAAACCCTATCTCAAGACCCATCCACCATAGGCCCTGAGTTTTACTTTTCCCGGGGAGTGCTCCACCCCCTGCACTGCCCCGAAGCCCTGCCCCCACTCCACCCCACCCCAAGGCCCCGCCCCTGCCCCGCCTCTTCCTGCCCCCGCTCCACCCTCTCTCCAAGGCCCTTGAACACCAGCCGCTCGCTTCTCTCTGCCTTCCCCCAAGCTGTGGCTGGGAGGTGCTGAGAACCCACTATTTTTTTTTCTGTGGGTGCTTCAGCCCCAGACCATCCATAGAGTCGGTGCCTAGGACCACCTCTTCCTAGGACACCAGCCCATTAATAATGGCTCCGTTGCGGGGAGATGGGGATAAGTGGCACACCCTACAAAGAAAATGACACACATGCGGCCCATCTTGTATCACCATCTTACCGCCCTTCATATGTCACTTGTGTGCTATGTGTCGCTGCATGTGTTTGTACAGCACCCTGCACAAGAGGGGTCCTGCTCCTGATTGAGAGCTACTATAAAACAAGAGATGGTTGCTCCTGGAGATAACCTCGACCCGCGACTCGCAGCGTGTTTGGATCCAGGTTTTGAGGTGGCCTGTGATGGTGAATAGGGCCGGCTGCACAAGATGGACCCAGATTCAAATTCCACAAGGTTCCAGTGTTCAGGTTTGGGCCCCTTTGTCACTTTTCTGGTCCGTTAGCGGGGTGTTTGGTATTTAATGGCTGGGTTAACCTGTGGATGATTTTTAAAAGGCAGCTGAGAACAATGGGACCATTTTGTGGCTTCCGCTGGTCATGTGTTTTCCCCTTAGTAACTCACGCCCCAGCAAAATAGCCAGCATGTCACACAAAATAGCCAGATATGCGGATTTGGTGTCTGACGTGCCTGACTCAGAGCCCCCAGGGCCTGGCCTGGATGAAGTGATCACAGGAGGAAAGCTATTTTATTCGGTTGCTAGGGGACCAAACCTGCACCCATGCAAGGAAATTCTGCGTCAGAATTCCGGTCACTTATTGCGTTCAGTCTCCATTCAGTCCTTGGCCATTCTGCTGAAGCTGCCAACGAGGGAGTCTACAAGAGCCACTTGCAAAGCCAGCTGTTTAGAAATCAGCTTCTCTTTGGTTTTCCTGCCAGTGTTCAGGATTCTGTTCTCTGAAGAGCACCAGTGGGCCAGCACTAAATGATCTGCGAGACGTGACCCACAAAGGGCCCCAAAATCAGCCTTGGTGCAAGCTGGAGCCACAGACCCCAGCCTGTCTGGCTTTTGTTTGTCAGTAGAAGCGTTGAGGGAATCTTTCCTTGCTCTGTTAGGATCCGCACGTACTTTGACCATCAGCTGTTGGCTTCAGGTTGGAGGGAGGATACAGTAGTGTGTCTCCCGAAGACCTGATGAAGCCTGTCCCATACAGTCAAGCGCAGGGGAGTCTGCCTGGCTCTGCAGAAGTTAATTCCACATGGTCTCTCTCTGAGAGGAGGTTGCTTTTTAGCTGAGCTCTAACCCAGCCTTTTGTGTGGATTTTTGCTCTTATACAAAATGGTGGCGGGCTTCCCTCAGCGGAGATGGCTACCATTTCTCCTCAGGCCTGTGGACGCAAACTGCTCCTAGTCAAGATGGCTGCCATCTCCCATTATTTCCTAATGGGACTGAAGCCAGGCTGCCTTCTGGGTTCAGTGGTTAGAAAACTGGCCAGGGAAATGCGAGGGAGACTGGGAGCAGCCTTGTGGGAGGTTTGGAAAGGATTTGGGGAGGGCAGGGTAGACTGAGGGGATGTGTGGGAAATCTGGGGCCCAGAGGGGCAGACTGTGAGGGGATGCAGGAGGTAAAGGGAGGAGCAGAGAAATGTGGGTGCGGGGCAGATGGGGGCCAGGAAGATGGGTAGGGAGAGAGAATGTAAGTGATAGGATACTGAAGAGAAATGGAGGGCAATGGGGGCAGGTGGCTGAGGGGAAGTCTGGTGGGAGGCTGGGTGGGGCTCAGAGGTGTTAGTGGCGGCAGGGGGCCCAACTGGGGAATGTTGATTTGGCCACCCTGACTATAGCTAATGAATAAATGCTTGTGCTCCGGCTATAAGATACCAAGGTCATGGGCACCTTAGAAACACTTGATCCAAGGGTAGATTTCGGTCTGATCCCTCATATAGGAAGAGAGCGCATTCATCAGATTAATACAGTGGACTTTATAGAATGGTGACGCCCAACCTCCGGAGCCGATTTTGTGACCCCCAGGGGGGGTGACTGTATTAGGAAAAAGTGTGTTGGATTATGAATAGAAAATGTGTCGCTAAGGCAGACCCCGCAATGTTAAAACTGTGAGCCAAGAACGCTGTAAGCAGAAGCCAACGATTGCCCTGCGGCAACTGCTCTGCAGCGCCCCCACTGGCTGCCCGCTGTGTTGCAGGAGAAGGAAGTGCGTAGGTTCTGGCTGTGGGACCCATCCAGGGGGAGTGGAATAGTGGCTCAGCTGGCAAAGGGGTGGAGTCAGGAAAACATCCCTATTCAGAAAAGGCGCTTACATATGTGCATAAATCACCTGGCACCTGCTTCAACACTTGCCTGAATCTCCTAGCAAGCTGAAGGTGGTAAGAGACCTTGCTTGACCCTGTTGCAAGGCGCTTGAGCCCTCTGTCAGGAGACCATCGTCTTTCTTTGATCTGAAGGAGTCACCCTGAAAGGACAGTATTTTTTTTTTTTTTGGTCATGTCCTTTCCAAATATACACAGGCCTAGATCCATAATTGCTCCTGGTACACAACCAGCACTGACATTTGACTAGCAGGCATTCCTGGCCTATTTTACATCGATAGCTTTGTGCTTTTAAAGGGCTTTTCACATTGCTCTTGAGCAAACAAAATGTTTGGTCTTTGGCGAGAAGAGTTGGTTTTGTGGTTAGGGCACTGGACTGGCAATCAGGAGGTCTGGATTCTATTCCCAGCTCTACTCCTTTGGGCAAGTTACCTCAGCTTTCCATGCCTCAGTTTCCCCATCTGTAAAAGGGCAGGAGGAAGTAGCTTCACTTCTCTACCGCACAGGGGTGCTGTGAGGCTAAGTGGCTGTTTGCAAAGCATGCTGGGATGGGTAGGTGGAAGGCGCTATATAAGTCTGAAGCGTTAATAGTATTTTGTTAGAGCATTCAGTAACTTCCTGGGCGGTGGGTTTATTAACAAGCACGTGATGCTAGTTGTTTGGCTGCAGCGGGGTTTAACTGTGTGACGCACGTAGAAGAGGAAGGAACAGCAGAGAAATAGGTCCTTAAAAAGCATAAATACAGATCGCAAAGGTTACAAAATGTCTCAACCAGGCATAGACTGTCACAGCCTCCAAAAGTCACTCTCACGATAAGGTGACTGAGCTGCTGAAGGGTTCAAATGCCAGAGGAACTGACAGCGTCTTTGCTCGGTTTCTTTTCAGTCCATCGGGTGCAGGTGAAGAGGGAGGGATGGCTCAGGAGCTTCGCAGACTGAAGGCTTCTCTGGGCCTCGGAACAGGGACGGCGTGGATGACTTCTGCACACCCCCACTCTCCCCGCATCTCCCAGGCTGCAGAGACCTGAGGTGCCATGGCCGAGGGCACATCTACCGTGGAATAAAAGACGGGCCCTGTCGCGGCTGGCCTGGGTTAGCTGACTTGGGCTGTTTGGGCTCGGGCTATGGGCTGTTTAATTGCCGTGTAGATGTTTGGGCTCGGGCTGGAGGCCAGGCTCTGGGACCCTCCCCTGATGCAAGGGCCAGAGCCCAGTCCGAGCCTGAATGTCTATACAGCGATTTTACAGCCCTGCAGCCTGAGACCCGTGAGCCCGGGTCAGCTGACCTGGGCCAGCCGTGGGTGTTTAACTGCTGTATATATAGATATACCCTGAGTGGTTAAGACTTGACTACAATCCTGAAGGTGGTGGGTTTGAATCTCACTTGATCTCACGCTGAAAGGCCGCCTCTAGTTCCCCCAGCTGCAAAATGGGTACCCGATCCACCCGGTTAGGACACTCGAAGGTAGTCAGTGCTGGCCACTCTCTTGTGTCCCTTTGGTTATGAAACAGACATGTCTTAACAGCATCATCCTGAATCATAGAATCTCAGGGTTGGAAGGGACCTCAGGAGTTCATCTAGTCCAACCCCCTGCTCAAAGCAGGACCAATCCCCAACTAAATCATCAATCCTGATGCACCTTTGGCTTTGGGGGAGCTGTGACTTTGACCCTGGAAAGAGTATTGTCTGCGCTAGCAAATCTCTCCCCACTGCACTAACGCTGGTGCATCCCCTGGTGAGAGTGAGCGCACTAGCAGGCTCAGATACAGCTACCATTGTAACAGCTAGACCCGTTTTGACCAAAAGGGGAGTTCATTTTCCATGGTTCATTCAGCTCTCAGCTGAGGCCGCCAGCAAGAAGCCATTACTAACGCATTCTAAACATTTGTGCAGTGTTGCCATGTGCTGTTCAACAGCTGCTGCGTTCTGCCCAGAAGTGGCTGCATTTCACTGGTGGATGAAGTGATCCCTGAGTACGTAGTTTAAGCCCTCTAGAAGTATGAGGAGTTGTTATATATGCAAGGCACCAAATTCATCAGAGGACTATTGTGAGGGAATATTTCTAGCTGAACGTGCTGTTCCTCAACAAACCTCCCTACCCAAAAAGTGCTGAGATGTCATAAACAGCTCAGACAAAAAGTTCAGGCTCATCCAGGGGAGTACGGACAGTCCCTGGGATCAGGATTCAGGAGGACTGGAATCAGACCATGGCCCTGTAATTACAGCTTCGACCGCTCCATACACTCCCATTCACTCTGGACACCCTTGCACTAGGGGGTGCCTGCTGTGCCCCCTGCTGCTGGCCGGATCCCGTGGGGAGTAAAGTAGCGAAGGAGGCCTCTCAGTATTTCCCACGTTCACATCCCCGTGACGTCTGCGCAGATCCAGAATGATGTGGTTCTATCAGCATGAGTGAGTTAGGCAAATCATGCCAAACAGGTGCTGATAAAACCTTTATCCCCTTCCCGTCCCCCAATTCCAACATGCTTTCTAGAAATGCCACATCGAATAGAAAAACTGTTCAAATAAACCCCACTCCCCATCTAACGCTTAAACCCATTGTTAATGCTCTGCTCCACCTGCAGAGCCAGGCCTGGAAGGGCAGGGCCGGCTCCAGGCACCAGCGAAGCAAGCAGGTGCCTAGGGCGGCCAATGAAGAGGGGGGCGGCATGTCTGGCTGTTCGGCGGCAAGTCGGCGGCGGGGCCGTCACTCCCTCTCGGAGCGAAGGACCTGCCGCCGAATTGCTGCCGTAGAATGAAGCGGCGGTAGAGCTGCTGCTGCTTGCGATCGCGGCTTTTTTTTTTTTTTTTTTTTTTTTTTGCTGCTTGGGGCGGCAAAAACGCTAGAGCCGGCCCTGTGGAAGGGAGAGGAAAGTTGAACTAATGACATTTGAGGAACTATCCCTCAAATAGCTTATCTCCACTCATCTCAGCTTTCCGAGCTGATAGAGCTGGACCTGCCTGGGCTATAGCAGTAACTGCTGGAAAATCTTCTCTTTCCAACAGTATAAAGAGCCCACTTCTAGCCCTCAAGGGTTGCGAGATATCGGAGCGTTCACACCGTGCCAGCATGTATTACACAGGCCTTGTCTGCACTAGGGTTTGGAAGGTGTTTGCTAAGCGATTAACATCTATTAGCGTAGATCAGTGGTTCTCAACCTATTTACCATTGTGGGCTACATATGCAGCTCTCTCTGTGTTATGTGGGCTGCGTCCACACAATATATACAGTGACAGGTTTCAGAGTGGTAGACTAAGGCCTTGGCTACACTCGGGAAGCGCGAGCGTAGTCGCGCCGGCAGCGCTGTATGTACTCCACCTCTCCGAGGGGAATAGCTCGCAGCGCTGCAGGCTCTGATTACACTGGCGCTTTACAGCGCTGCACTCACTGCGCTCAGGGGGGTGTTTTTTCACACCCCTGAGCGCAGCAAGTTGCAGCGCTGTACACCGCCAGTGTAGCCAAGGCCTAACACAATATATATACTACCTGCGTGGCCCTGAGGATGTCACATGGGCCATAGCTGTGTGCTGACTCGGTGGCAAGAACCACTCAACTCAACCTGTTTAACAGGTGCTAAAGCTGGAGGTCTAGGCTTTAACTTGACCAGTTTAACGCATGTTAAAGGAACGCTGGCTTGACTATCCTGGGCTGCTGTCGCACGTTGGCAAACACCATCCAAATCCCAGGGTAGACAAGCAACAATACTACTGTGAAATATCTGGACTGTGGGAGACTGGAGTTACAAATAGCTCGAGAGTCACATCTGTAGTTTTCAGAGTAGCAGCCGTGTTAGTCTGTATCCGCAAAAAGAACAGGAGTACTTGTGGCACCTTAGAGACTAACAAATTTATGCTGTTCAGAGGTATGTTGGAAATATTCTTTGAGTCGGAGACGTCAAAAGTAGGATTCTAGGTCACCGCAGAACTGTATCATATTCATGGGTCTGGAGGGACCAAAGGAGAGGCCCCGAGATAGGACAGACTCTTCTGCTGGGCTAAGAGTATAGCTGGAAAGATTAACAATATTGCTGGGTGGGTTCAGGGAACTACTGTTGTGGCTGCTTGTGGCATGTAGCAGTTTAGATAGTTTAGTGCCTTTTTCCTTTGTAGAGAGGCAAAGTTTGTCTTGTAAATGGCTTGTCTAGTTTTTGTAAAGTCTATCCATGAGGAAGTTTGTGTGGAAGGTTGGTTTCTTATGAGAGTATCCAGTTCTGAGAGTTCATTCTTAATCTGTCCCTGTTTGCTGTATAGGATGCTGATCAGGTGGTTTCGCAGTTTCTTTGAGAGTGTGTGACACAGTCTCTCAGCATAGTCTGTGTGATATGTAGATTGTAATGGATTTTTTACCTTTAGTCCTTTTGGTATGATGTCCATCTGTTTGCATTTAGAAAGGAAGATGATGTCTGTCTGTATCTGTACGAGTTTTTTCATGAGGTTGATGGATTTCCACTCCGTACGGCTAAATGCAGTGCCTTGCATAATGACAGGTTTCAGAGTAGCAGCCGTGTTAGTCTGTATCCGCAAAAAGAACAGGAGTACTTGTGGCACCTTTGTTAGTCTCTAAGGTGCCACAAGTACTCCTGTTCTTTTATCTGTAGTTTTGGATTTTCTAGTGTTCTGCAGGAGCCAGTGCAATGAACTTTTCCTGTTCTTGTCCTCCTACCCCTTGGGCTCCCCCATTGCGCCTCTGGGTTGGCTCATCTCCCCTGGAGAAACAGAAGGTGCATGGAAGAGGAGGAGTCTGAGCTTGTCTCTCTCTCCCAACAACACACTTGATTGTCCTTTTCCCCCCTCCTTCTTCTGTGTGGGGCTTTGACGCAGTTTCCTGAAACTCCTGCCTCCTTCTGCCAGGGCCTGAGCGAAGCCCCCCCCCCCCCGGGTCTCGGAGGAGGAGCAAAGAGCTGGGGAAAACGGGCAAAGACTTTGCCAACCTGGCCTGACCAGAACGTGACACAAGAGCAAGAAATGAGTCACTCCACTGGGGCAGCTGCTCTGCTCTCTGGCATTTGCATAGAAAGAAACCTCACCAGCCAAGGGGAAATTGACACCATCCCTTGGAGCTTTAGCTCAATCTGAGGTGCAAGGAGGTTATCTCGCTGGATCCATCTGTCCATCCTTGATTGTTTCTCCAAGCTTTGGGGGGGGGGGGGAAGACCTCCTACCATGTCAACACATCAGCTGCTATTTAAAACCAAACCAAAGCAACCCCTTTGCTAGGCCAGGAAAGGCTCTGGCCCCTTGTGCCCCAGGATGGGCCAGGCCAGGGGGAAGGCTGTTGGGGGCCCTGCTAAGCCCCGCTGGCCTGCTCGTTGCACAAGGACAAAGCGCTGCTGAGGGGATGATACAGACATAAATGGTTCAGCATCAGAGCCATTGTCTGCACTGGCTCCTAGCTGCAAAGGGGTTTCTTTGTCTCTGGCGCTGGACCCAGCCAGCGGTGGGGATGGGGCTAGGGGGGAACAGGAGGGATGAGGGGCTCGCTTTCTGTGTTTAGATGTTGATAGCCGGTGGATTGTTGGCTTTTATTAATCATTAAGGACGGGCGCCTGTCCCTTCAAACGGCAGCGCTGGCTCTTAAAAGGGCAAAGCCACCCGCGCCTCAGGCACCAGGGCAGGTGGGAGGCTGCTGGAGAGAAACCCACTAGATTGTCCTGTGTGTGTAGCACACATGTACATGGCACAAACCTTCACCAGCAGGAAGGCCTACACATGTCTGTGCACTATGCAATTGTGCATGAGGGTGAGTAGTGTGTGCATCATGTGCGTGTCTGTGCGATTGGTGTGTGAGAGACAGATTGGGGTGTGTGAGTGTGCGTGTGTGATCATAGGAGAGTGGTGTGTACACACATGTGTGTCTCTATGGTGTGTGTGTGTGTCTGTATGGTGTATGTTGGTGTGTGTCTGTGTGGAAGGTAACTGGGGTGTATGTCTGTGTGGTGTGTGTGTATATGTGTGTGTCAAGTGTGTGACTGTGTTTATATATGTGTGTCAGCATGAGTGGTGTGTGTCGGTATGGTGTACTTCTGTGTGTCTCTATGATGTATGTGTAGACCTGTGTGTCTACATGGTATAGGTCTATGTGATTGTTGTGTGTGTGTGGGGGGTGTTTGTAAGGGACGAAGAGATGTGTATACCCCCTCAGGCCGGGGCCGTGAAGTGACAAGTGTTAAGTCATTTCTAGTCTATGACACTCTCTCATAGCATGTTCCAGGGGCTGCCATTAAGCAGACGTATTTATGGCTGCAGCCATTTGAATCCTGGATCATGCCACCTTGTGAGTTCACTTAATCCATAAACCTTCAGCCCAGTCTTAAAACTTCAGCTGAAGCCTTTACTGTATTACTCACCACGGGGAGAAGTTTGTTCCACAGTAGCCAGCCACTTGGCTTTAACGGGGGTTTAGCCGGGGGAGTCAGGTCTGAGTCAGGGCTTTCAGCCTTGCCCCTGGCTGTTTAGTTTAGTTATAAACCTTTTTTAAAAGGTCACAGATTTTTACAAGAGTAGATTTCTGGCAAACTAAAGTGAACCCTCTGCTCAGAGCCGGTGACCATCGTCCTGGGCAGTGGTGGAGAAGGGCCCTGTCACTTTAATAAACCGTCACTCAATAAATCTCTGCGAACAGCTCCATTCTCCAATCACATTATAAGGGTCTGCGGCCCTACATAGCAAATACCAGCTCTGTACCTCTGTGGGCTGATGAAATATAGCCCAAGTAGCTTTGGGAAGCAGAGGCAAGTTCTTACTGCGATCCACCAGGCACAAGTCTTCTTTGTAGACAGCATGAAACAGCATTTTCACGCATGCCGAGTGACAAAGCGACCTTCGCTTCCTGGATGTGAAGCAATTTCTTCCTACAGTGCCCGAGACATTTACAGCGCATAAAAGCTGGTTTTGGGGATTGAGATGCCTTGGGCTGTGGAACCTTTTGCTGCTAGGACTCCAAAATAGGTCATTAGTGAAGAAAGCTGTTACCGGCCGATGGGCATTTTGGTGGCCTGTGACCGTAAGTGAAATAAGCTGCTGGACTCCCATCAGTTCGAAATGGGCAGGCATCCAATACCTCCCAGAGCCAGTAGCTCTAACTGGCAGCCTCAGCGGAGAAGCCAAGGATTTAAAGGGCCATAGAGACTGAATTCCTTTCTGATCTCTGTGGTGGTCCCTCCCCATCAGAACTGACAGTGGCAAGGTGGCTCCCAGTGGCAGGGCAGCAGAACATAGATGAGAGTGGTCAATTTATCAGCGAGCTGGGTGCCATTAAGATCGTCTGTCACTGCTGGGGAAATGAGGAAGCAGACAGGTGCGGTGACCACTCTAGCTCTGATGCACGGCCTATTGCATGCAGCCAGGGTTCGGGTTATATCCCCTGGTGCATACAGTGCCACATGCCTAGCAAAGCCGCCCTGACCTACTGCCTCTAACCACACCTCTGTTTAGTCTAAACACATCCTTTTCTGCATCGAGTGTGGAACTGAGGGGCCGCAAGGAAAGGGTGAGAGCACTTGTTTAGTTGGAAGGCTCTGAGTTCTTGCCATGTGCAACTCGATCTTTGTCTCTCGGATTCCCTGTGTGCGGCAATGGCCGTTAACGATTGTAAAAACAACGAGGAGTCCTTGTGGCACCTTAGAGACTAACAAATTTATTTGGGCATAAGCTTTCGTGGGCTACAGCCCAAATACATGTGTTAGTCTCAAAGGTGCCACAAGGACTCCTCGTTGTTTTTGCTGATACAGACTAACGCGGCTACCACTCCAAATGATTGTAAAGTGCTTTGCGTTCCACACGTGGAGCCATGACGTTTTAGAGGCTCCCAGGCACAGATTACCCCTTTCCATCCTTTCTAGTCCTTGCTCCATTGGGTTTGGGAAAGGAATGGCAGGCGAGAGGGGAATTCTAATTCAGCTGGCCAGGAAGCCCCAGTAAGAAGAGTTACCAGCAATTAAACGTACGAAAGCCTTCAAGTTCAGTGAACAAATTGAGTTGTCTGTTTGTTTTTAAAGCTTTTCTAATGTTATTCTTATGTTAACAGTGAGGGTAATTAACCGTCGGGACAGCTTTTAAGGCCGGAAGGGACTGTCTGATCGAATACTGACATCCTGTGTATCACAGGCCAGAAGATTTCACCCGTTTCCCCCTGTATTGAGCCCAGCCTCTGGGGTTTGGCTAAAGCTTCTCTTCCAGCAAAGCAGCCAGACTGACGTAAGGGTGGGGTGGATTCTTCATCACTGGAAGATTTTAAGTCCCTCTAGGACCCGGGGAGGTGGCAGGGTCCCAGAGCTCGGGGGCTGCAGCCAGAACATCTACATTGCAATGGTGTAGGTGCCTTTTTAAGAGACCTGCTACATGCGCAAACAGAAGGTCTGGGCTTGAAGCAACAATTACTGGGTAAGGCTCTCTGGCCTGTGTTAAGCAGAGCTCAGACTAGGTGATCCTCATAGTCTCTTATAGCCTTAAAAGCTATTTAACGATTGCAGGATGGGGTCATTTTTGGCTTCTGTTTGCGCCATTTCATAGGTTGCTATTTGTAGTCTCCCTGCTCCCAAGGGGGCGGTGAGGGAAGGCAATCTAGACCTGTGTAGAATGGAACCCTGGACCGGCTCTCTTCTGTGTAGACAGACCCAGAATGTCAAGACATTAGAGAGCACAGCTGCGGGCTGCCTCTCAGGAATGAGACTATTGTGTTAGCCTCTTGATCCTGTGAGTCACAACTTCATTTGGGATCATCCTCGTAGCTCTGTGTGTGTGTGTGTGTGTGTGTGTGTGTGTGTGTGTGTGTGTATTTACTACTGTGTGTGTATTCCCACTGGGTGGAATCAAAACAGCTGTCCCATGTGTCATGGCCCTATACTGTTGCTAGCACACGGAGATTCTCCTTTAGTTCAAGTGGATGGGTGCCAGTGCTTTCCAGTGCATCTACACTTGGAGCTGGGGGTGTGATTCCCACTTGAGGAGAAATACTGGCGCTAGCTCTGATGGAGCTAGCTTGCTAACAACAGAGCGTAGCCGTGGCACTGCGAGCTAGTCACCCTGAGTACACACCTAGAGTCTCGGACAGGTACGTGCTCGGTGCAGTTAGCTCCTGCTGCTAGAGTGTCTCCTGGAGCTGTGAATCCCACCCCCACTCCCAGCTCTGTGTCCACATCCCCTTTGAGCAGGATCAGAGTTGGTTC
>NC_088814.1:14268588-14299590 GCF_011386835.1 Chrysemys picta bellii | reverse complement strand
ACCTTGAGGCACTCCACTAGTAACCTCCCTCCAACCCGACAGTTCACCCTTTAATACGACCCGCTGCATTCTCCCCATTAACCAATTCTTTATCCACCTCTGGATTTTCATATCGATCCCCATGTTTTCCAGTTTAACCAATAATTCCTCATGGGGTACAGTATCAAACGCTTTACTGAAATCCAGGTATATTAGGTCCACCGCATTTCCCTTATCTAATAAGTCCGTTACATGGTCCTGCCATGCGGGCAGGGGACTGGACTCGATGACCTCTCGAGGTCCCTTCCAGTCCTAGAATCTATGAACGTATGAAAAAAACACTGTTCTCCACCCCCACCCAGGTTGGCCAGGGAGGCGGCTCTAGCAGGGGGGGCAGGAGGGATTCTGGCAGCAGTGAAGTGGGTTGCGGGGAAGTTGAGATCTTGACCCAAGTCATCCCAGACACTAATGCTAAGCCACAGGATGGCAGCATCTAGTGTCAGTGGAGTCCAAACACTATTTCAACCCCACAGTTTTCGATGAACTTCCCAAAAGGAGAGGTGATGAGCACCCCCAGCAACACACACACACACACACACCACTCCTGGTGGTGGCAGGTGAACAGGAGAAAGGACAAAAGAAGTAAGAGATGAAGAGAAAGGAAGGAGGGATGGAGGAAAAGGTAAAACAAAAAGGACAAACCCTAATGTCCCCAGTGATTCTATGGCACAAAATCCAAGGGATGGAATAAAATTCTGCCATCTTAAACTACTGTTTTCCATGCCTAGAATTCAGCTGGCACCACGTGGATCAGACTGAGCAGCTGCCAAAACCTCTTGGAGGCTCTTACCTTCTAAACAGGGACGTCTGTTTTCTAGTAAAATCAGTAAAAGGAAAGGAGAAAACTCGAAAGAGGCTCCTGCACGCACTCACGTACGTGAATCCTAATACTCTCTCAGTCCTCAAAGAAAGACCCCGAGAAGGAGACTTGCTGAAGCAAAGCCACAGGGTCTCTGAGGTTTCCCTGGCCCTGTGCTCCTGTCCTGCCAGGCTGATGTCAGCATCTCTCTCTGAGGTCACCACCTCCCTAACACATTTGACCAATAAACTGACATCCTGCAAAAGGCCTTTGTGATGTCACTGCCACACCCAACCAAACCCTGAAGTGCTAATGTCCTGCTGCTGGCCTGACACTTTGAAGCTTTGAGGTTGTCATAACTATAAAGGGAAGGGTAACAGCTGTCCTGTGTACAGTACTATAAAATCCTCCTGGCCAGAGACTCCAAAATCCTTTTCCCTGTAAAGGGTTAAGAAGCTCAGGTAACCTGGCTGGCATCTGACCTAAAGGACCAATAAGGGGACAAGATACTTTCAAATCTTGGGGAGGGGAAGGCTTTTGTTTGTGTTCTTTGTTTGTGTGGGTGTTCGCCCTCGGGACTGAGAGGGACCAGACATCAATCCAGGTTCTCCACATCTTTCTAAACAAGTCTCTCCTATTTCAAACAAGGCGTGTTAGTTTTCCTTTGTTTTCTCAACTTGTAAATGTACCTTTTACTAGAGTGTTTATCTTTGTTTGCTGTACTTTGAACCTAAGACTAGAGGGGAGTCCTCTGAGCTCTTTAAGTTTGATTACCCTGTAAGGTAAATTTCCATACTGATTTTACAGAGATGATTTTTACCTTTTTCTTTAATTAAAAGCCTTATTTTTAAGAACCTGATTGATTTTTCCTTGTTTTAAGATCCAAGGAGTTTGGATCTTGATTCACCAGGAGTTGGTGGGAGGAAGGAGGGGAATGGTTAATTTCTCCTTCTTTTAGATCCAAGGGGGTTGGATCTGTATTCACCAGAAGTTGGTGGGAGGAAGGAGGGGGGATGGTTTAATTCTCCTTGTTTTAAGATCCAAGGGGTTTGGATCTGTATTCACCAGGGAATTGGTGAAAGGTTTCTCAAGGCTACCCAGGGGAGGAAATTAGCCTTGGGATGGTGGTTAAGCTTAGAAGTTTTCATGCAGGCCCCTACATTTGTACCCTAAAGTTCAAAGTGGGAATACAGCCTTAACAACCTGTCAGAGACTCAAACGCCACGAAGAATCAGGGGGAAATCAGGGCACCTGGAACCAGCAGCATTTCCACTCAGCACCTGCCCACCACTGAGGGATGAATTCACCACCTGAACCCCAGAATGGAGTCTTCTTGTCCTTTCTAGTAACCTCCAGTGCCAACCCGCCTCCATGTAGGGTGAGCTCCTGCTACCTCCCCCTCAGTGCCCTTGACAGCTGTTCCACCTCCAAACCATGGCTCAAGTTTTCAGAACCCTCTTCTATACCCCCACCCAGGTTGGGCAGGGAGGCGGCTCTAGCATGGGGGGCAGGAGGGATTCTGCCAAGAGTGAAGTAGGTTGAAGGGAGGTTGAGATCTTGCTCCAAGTCATCCCAGACACTAATGCGAAGCCACAGGATGGCAGCATCTAGTGTCAGTGGAGTCCAAGCACTATTTCAACCCCACTGTTTTGGATCAACTTCCCACAAGGGGAGGTGAAGAGCACCCCCAGCAACCCACACACACACACACCACTCCTGGTGGTGGGAGGGGAACAGGAGAAAGGACAAAAGAAGTAAGAGATGAAGAGAAAGGAAGGAGGGATGGAGGAAAAGGTAAAACAAAAAGGACAAACCGTACTGTCCCCAGTGATTCTACGGGACAAAATCCCAGGGAGGGAATAAAATTCTGACACATTAAACTAGTGTTTTCCATGCCTAGAATTCAGCTGGCACCAGATGGATCAGACTGAGCAGGTTCCAAAACCTCTTGGAGGCTCTTACCTTCTAAACAGGGACGTCTGTTTTCTAGTAAAATCAGTAAAAGCAAAGGAAAAAACTCGAAAGAGGCTCCTGCTCGCACTCAAATACGTGAACCCTAATACTCTCTCAGTCCTCAAAGAGAGACTTGGAGAAGGAGCGGCGAACAGCAGAGGCTAAGAGAGGGAGTTTGCCTGGGAGTTCGCTTGGGGAGAGTTCACTGAGGCTTACATCTGCAGGTTTCTCTGAGTAGTTCCTGCAACAGTTGAGGAAGTTCTTAAGAGGACGGTGATGTGGAAGGTGAGCGATCAGCTGTTGTCACCTGCACAGGCTGTGCCATGTTTGTCTTTCTTCCACAGGACAGAAGCGACTTTGTCTGTACGAAGGGCAAGCTGGTCTCCATATTGGAAGAGAAGGTTCGAGGCCTGGAGAAACGAGTATCGACTCTGCGTTGCATAAGGGAAAATGAAGATTTCCTGGACAGACGTCAGGAGATGCTTCTACGGCCACAATGTTCTGAAGATTCAGAGCAGGCGCAGCAGGGACAGAAGGATTGTGAAGAGGTTTGGCAGCATGTGACTTCCAGAAGGAGAAAGAGGAGCGTCCATGCACCAGCAATGGAGATACAGGTGAGCAATCGTTTCCATGTTCTCTCTACAGGTACTAATGTGGAGAGTGGACTAGATGACCCATCTGAGGGAAGGGAGCAGAAGGAGACTCCACCGATTGGAAGGCAAAAGATGCACTGTCCTAGGGATGGGGGTTCCACGACCACCACTCCCAAGAGGAGGAGGAGGGTGGTGGTGGTCGGGGACTCCCTCCTCAGGGGGACTGAGTCATCTATCTGCCGCCCCGACCGGGAAAACCGAGAGGTCTGCTGCTTGCCCGGAGCTAGGATACACGATGTGACGGAGAGACTACCGAGACTCATCAAGCCCTCGGATCGCTACCCCTTCCTGCTTCTCCACGTGGGCACCAATGATACTGCCAAGAATGACCTTGAGCGGATCACTGCAGACTACGTGGCTCTGGGAAGAAGGATAAAGGAGTTTGAGGCGCAAGTGGTGTTCTCGTCCATCCTCCCTGTGCAAGGAAAAGGCTGCGGTAGAGACCGTCGAATCGTGGAAGTCAACGAATGGCTACGCAGGTGGTGTTGGAGAGAAGGCTTTGGATTCTTCAACCATGGGATGGTGTTCCAAGAAGGAGGAGTGCTAGGCAGAGACGGGCTCCACCTAACGAAGAGAGGGAAGAACATCTTCGCCAGCAGGCTGGCTAACCTAGTGAGGAGGGCTTTAAACTAGGTTCACCGGGGGAAGGAGACCAAAGCCCTGAGGTAAGTGGGGAAATGGGATCCTGGGAGGAAGCACAAGGAGGAGAGCGCAAGGGGGGAGGACTCCTGTCTCATGCTGAGAAAGAGGGACGATCGATGAGTTATCTTAAGTGCCTATACACAAATGCAAGAAGCCTGGGAAACAAGCTGGGAGAACTGGAAGTCCTGGCACAGTCAGGGAACTATGATGTGATTGGAATAACAGAGACTTGGTGGGATAACTCACATGACTGGAGTACTGTCATGGATGGATATAAACTGTTCAGGAAGGACAGGCAGGGCAGAAAAGGTGGGGGAGTTGCGTTGTATGTAAGAGAGGAGTATGACTGCTCAGAGCTCCGGTATGAAACTGCAGAAAAACCTGAGAGTCTCTGGATAAAGTTGAGAAGTGTGAGCAACAAGGGGGATGTCGTGGTTGGAGTCTGCTATAGACCACCAGACCAGGGGGATGAGGTGGACGAGGCTTTCTTCTGGCAACTAGCAGAAGTTGCTAGATCGCAGGCCCTGGTTCTCATGGGAGACTTTAATCACCCTGATATCTGCTGGGAGAGCAATACAGCGGTGCACAGACAATCCAGGACATTTTTGGAAAGTGTAGGGGACAATTTCCTGGTGCAAGTGCTGGAGGAACCAACTAGGGGCAGAGCTTTTCTTGACCTGCTACTCACAAACAGGGAAGAATTAGTAGGGGAAGCAAAAGTGGATGGGAACCTGGGAGGCAGTGGCCATGAGATGGTCGAGTTCAGGATCCTGTCACAAGGAAGAAAGGAGAGCAGCAGAATACGGACCCTGGACTTCAGAAAAGCAGACTTTGACTCCCTCAGGGAACAGATGGGCAGGATCCCCTGGGAGAATAACATGAAGGGCAAAGGGGTCCAGGAGAGCTGGCTGTATTTTAAAGAATCCTTATTGAGGTTGCAGGAACAAACCATCCCGATGTGTAGAAAGAATAGTAAATACGGCAGGAGACCAGCTTGGCTAAACAGTGAAATCCTTGCTGATCTTAAACGCAAAAAAGAAGCTTACAAGAAGTGGAAGATTGGACAAATGACCAGGGAGGAGTATAAAAATATTGCTCAGGCATGCAGGAGTGAAATCAGGAAGGCCAAATCACATTTGGAGTTGCAGTTAGCAAGAGATGTTAAGAGTAACAAGAAGGGTTTCTACAGGTATGTTAGCAAGAAGAAGAAAATCAAGGAAAGTGTGGGCCCCCTACTGAATGAGGGAGGCAACCTAGTGACCGAGGATGTGGAAAAAGCTAATGTACTCAATGATTTTTTGCCTCTGTCTTCACGCACAAGGTCAGCTCCCAGATTGCTGCACTGGGCAGTACAGCATGGGGAGAAGGTGACCAGCCCTCTGTGGAGAAAGAAGTGGTTCGGGACTATTTAGAAAAACTGGACGTGCACAAGTCCATGGGGCCGGGTGCGCTGCATCCGAGGGTGCTAAAGGAGTTGGCGGGTGAGATTGCAGAGCCATTAGCCATTATTTTTGAAAACTCATGGCGATCGGGGGAGGTCCCAGATGACTGGAAAAAGGCGAATGTCGTGCCCACCTTTAAAAAAGGGAAGAAGGAGGATCCGGGGAACTATAGGCCAGTCAGCCTCACCTCAGTCCCTGGAAAAATCATGGAGCAGGTCCTCAAGGAATCAATTATGAAACATTTAGAGGAGAGGAAAGTGATCAGGAACAGTCAGCATGGATTCACGAAGGGGAAGTCGTGCCTGACTAACCTAATTGCCTTCTATGATGAGATAACTGACTCTGTGGATGAGGGGAAAGCAGTGGATGTGTTATTCCTTGACTTTTGCAAAGCTTTTGATACGCTCTCCCACAGTATTCTTGCCGCCAAGTTAAAGAAGTATGGGCTGGATGAATGGACTGTAAGCTGGATAGAAAGCTGGCTAGATCGTCGGGCTCAACGGGTAGTGATCAATGGCTCCATGTCTAGTTGGCAGCCGGATTCAAGCGGAGTGCCCCAAGGGTCGGTCCTGGGGCCGGTTTTGTTTAATATCTTTATTAATGATCTGGAGGATGGTGTGGACTGCACTCTCAGCAAGTTTGCAGATGACACTAAACTAGGAGGCGTGGTAAATACACTAGAGGGAAGGGATCGGATACAGAGGGACCTAGACACATTAGAGGATTGGGCCGAAAAAAACCTGATGAGGTTCAACAAGGACAAGTGCAGAGTCCTGCACTTAGGACAGAAGAATCCCATGCACTGCTACAGACTAGGGACCGAATGGCTAGGTAGCAGTTCTGCAGAAAAGGACCTAGGGGTCACAGTGGACGAGAAGCTGGATATGAGTCAACAGTGTGCTCTTGTTGCCAAGAAGGCTAACGGCATTTTGGGCTGTATAAGTAGGGGCATTGCCAGCAGATCGAGGAACGTGATCGTTCCCCTTTATTCGACATTGGTGAGGCCTCATCTGGAATACTGTGTCCAGTTTTGGGCCCCACGCTACAAGAAGGATGTGGAAAAATTGGAAAGAGTCCAGCGGAGGGCAACAAAAATGATTAGGGGTCTGGAGCACATGACTTATGAGGAGAGGCTGAGGGAACTGGGATTGTTTAGTCTCCAGAAGAGAAGAATGAGGGGGGATTTGATAGCAGCCTTCAACTACCTGAAGGGGGGTTCCAAAGAGGATGGAGCTCGGCTGTTCTCAGTGGTGGCAGATGACAGAACAAGGAGCAATGGTCTCAAGTTGCAGTGGGGGAGGTCCAGGTTGGATATCAGGAAAAACTATTTCACTAGGAGGGTGGTGAAACACTGGAATGCATTACCTAGGGAGGTGGTGGAGTCTCCTTCCTTGGAGGTTTTTAAGGCCCGGCTTGACAAAGCCCTGGCTGGGATGATTTAGCTGGGAATTGGTCCTGCTTTGAGCAGGGGGTTGGACTAGATGACCTCTTGAGGTCCCTTCCAACTCTGATATTCTATGATTCTATGATTCTAACAGGGACGTCTGTTTTCTAGTAAAATCAGTAAAAGGAAAGGAGAAAACTCGAAAGAGGCTCCTGCTCGCACTCACATACGTCAACCCTAACACTCTCTCAGTCCTCAAAGAGAGACCTCGAGAAGGAGACTTGCTGAAGCAAAGCCACAGGGGTCTCTGAGGTTTCCCTGGCCCTGTGCTCCTGTCCTGCCAGGCTGATGTCAGCATCTCTCTCGGAGGTCACCACCTCCCTAACACCTTTGACCAATAGGCTGAGCTCCTGCAAAAGGCCTTTGTGATGTCACTGCCACACCCAACCAAACCCAGAAGTGCTAATGTCCTGCTGCTGGCCTGACACTTTGAAGGTTTGAGCTACTCTCAGTGGATCACCCCATTCAATGCGTCTTCATTCTAGGAAGCAAGCCGGCTCGACAGTAAAACATCAGAGGCTGCTCCAAATACTACATTCAGTGTTTCCAAAATTAGTAGACTTTAAGGCCAGAAGAGACCTATAGAGCATCTCATCTAACCCCCTGCACATCATAGGCTTACTGTATAGTACAATAGTTACTTTTTGCGCACACACATTCCAGAAAGGCATCTAGTCTTCATTCAATGACATCAAGAGATGGAGAATTACCACTTTCCCTTTTAGTGAGTGCCAGGGGGCTCCATTTCTCCTTCCACTAGCTCCCCATTTACAGTGAGCCAGAGCAGTACCTGCAGCAGGGAGCGGGAGTTGCTGAAGGCCTCAGAGGCACAGCACCTACAGTGTCTCAGGCACCTGGCGCAAGTGACGGATGATGCGGAGCTGGTGCATCACTTTGGCGGTGACGTCCTCCTGCTGCAAGGGAACCAGAACCTGTCAGAGACCCAAACGCCCCAAGGAATCAGGGGGAATTAAGGGCACCTGGAACCAGCAGTATTTCCACCCAGCACCTGCCCACCACTGAGGGATGAATTCACCTCCTGAACCCCAGAATGGAGTCTTCTTCTCCTTTCTAGTAACCTCCAGTGTTAACCCCACTCCTTCTAGGGTGAGCTCCTGCTACCTCCCCCTCAGTGCCCTTGACAGCTGTTCCACCTCCAAACCACAGCTCAAGTTATCAGAACCCTCTTCTCCACCCCCACCCAGGTTGGGCAAGGAGGCGGCTCTAGCAGGGCGGCCAGGAGGGATTCTGGCAGCAGTGAAGTGGGTTGCGGGGAGGTTGAGATCTTGCCCCAAGTCATCCCAGACACTAATGCTAAGCCACAGGATGGCAGCATCTAGTGTCAGTGGAGTCCAAACACTATTTCAACCCCACAGTTTTGGATGAACTTCCCACAAGGGGAGGTGAAGAGCACCCCCAGCAACACACACACACACACACCACTCCTGGTGGTGGGAGGGGAACAGGAGAAAGGACAAAAGAAGTAAGAGATGAAGAGAAAGGAAGGAGGGATGGAGGAAAAGGCAAAACGAAAAGGACAAACCCTAATGTCCCCAGTGATTCTACGGGACAAAATCCCAGGGAGGGAATAAAATTCTGCCACCTTAAACTAGGGTTTTCAGTGCCTAGAATTCAGCTGGCACCAGATGGATCAGACTGAGCAGGTTCCAAAACCTCTTGGAGGCTCTTAACTTCTCAACAGGGACGTCTGTTTTCGAGTAAAATCAGTAAAAGGAAAGGAGAAAACTCGAAAGAGGCTCCTGCTCGCACTCACATACGTGAACTCTAACACTCTCTCAGTCCTCAAAGAGAGACCTCGAGAAGGAGACTTGCTGAAGCAAAGCCACAGGGGTCTCTGAGGTTTCCCTGGCCCTGCGCCCCTGTCCTGCCTGGCTGATGTCAGCATCTCTCTCTGAGGTCAGCACATCACTAACACTATTGACCAATAGGCTGAGGTCCTGCAAAAAGCCTTTGTGATATCACTGCCACACCCAACCAAACCATAAAGCCATAAAGTGCTAATGTCCTCCTGCTGGCCTGACACTTTGAAGGTTTGAGCTACTCTCTGTGGATCACCCCACTCAATGCGTCTTCATGCTAGGAAGCAAGCCGGCTAGACAGTAAAACATCAGAGGCTGCTCCCAATGCTACACTCAGTGTTTCCAAAATTAATACACTTTATGGCCAAAAGAGACCTTTAGAACATCTCATCTAACCCCCTGCATATCATAGGCCTCCTGTATAGTACAATAGTTACTTTTTGGGCACAAACATTCCAGAAAGGCATCTACCGTAGTTTCATTCAATGACATCAAGAGATGGAGAATCCACCACTTTCCCTTTTACTGAGTGCCAGGGGGCTCCATTTCCCCTTCCACTAGCTCCCCGTTTACAGTGAGCCAGAGCAGTACCTGCAGCAGGGAGCGGGAGTTGCTGAAGGCCTCAGAGGCACAACCGCTGCAGTGCCTCTGGCACCTGGCGCAAGTGATGGATGATACCGAGCTGGTGCATCACTTTGGCCGTGACTCCCTCCTGCTGCAAGGGAACGAGAACCAGTCAGAGATTCAAACGCCCCAAGGAATCAGGGGGAATTAAGGGCACCTGGAACCAGCAGTATTTCCACACGATGGCAGCATCTAGTGTCAGTGGAGTCCAAGCACTATTTCAACCCCACAGTTTTGGATCAATTCCCAACAAGGGGAGGTGAAGAGCACCCCCAGCAACACACACACACACACACATACCACTCCTGGTGGTGGGAGGGGAACAGGAGAAAGGACAAAAGAAGTAAGAGATGAAGAGAAAGGAAGGAGGGATGGAGGAAAAGGTAAAACGAAAAGAACAAACCCTAATGTCCCCAGTGATTCTAAGGGGCAAAATCCCAGGGAGGGAATAAAATACTGCCACCTTAAACTAGTGTTTTCCACGCCTAGAATTCATCTGGCACGAGATGGATCAGACTGAACAGGTTACAAACCTCTCCGAGGCTCTTACCTTCTCAACAGGGACGTCTGTTTTCTAGGAAAATCAGTAAAAGGAAAGGAGAAAACTCGAAAGAGGCTCCTGCTCGCACTCACATACGTGAACCCTAATACTCTCTCAGTCCTCAAAGAGACACCTCGAGAAGGAGACTTGCTGAAGCAAAGCCACAGGGGTCTCTCATGTTTCCCTGGCCCTGCGGCCCTGTCCTCCCTGGCTCATGTCAGCATCTCTCTCTGAGGTCACCACTTCCCTAACACCTTTGACCAATAGGCTGACGTCCTGCAAAAGGCCTTTGTGATGTCACTGCCACACACACCCATCCCCGGAAGTGCTAATGTCCTGCTGCTGGCCTGACACTTTGAAGGTTTGAGCTACTCTCTGTGGATCACAACACTCAATGCGTCTTCATTCTAGGAAGCAAGCCGGCTAGAAAGTAAATCATCAGAGGCTGCTCCCAACGCTACACTCAGTTTTAAGAAAATTAGGAAGCTTTATGGCCAAAAGAGACCTTTAGAGCATCTCATCTAACCCCCTTCATATCATGGGCTTCCTGTATAGCACAACAGTTACTTTTTTGAAAAACACATTCCAGAAAGTCATCTAGTCTTCATTCAATGACATCAAGAGATGGAGAATCCACCACTTTCCCTTTTAGTGAGTGCCAGGGGGCTCCATTTCCCTTTCCACTAGCTCCCCATTTACAGTGAGCCAGAGCAGTACCTGAAGCAGGGAGGGATGAATTCACCTCCTGAACCCAGGAATGGAGTCTTCTTCTCCTTTCTAGTAACCTCCAGTGCCAACCCCCCTCCTTGTAGGGTGAGCTCCTGCTACCTCCCCCTCAGTGCCCTTGACAGCTCTTCCACCTCCAAACCACACCTCAAGTTATCAGAACCCAATTCTCCATCCGCACACAGGTTGGGCAGGGAGGCGGCTCTAGAAGGGGGGGCAGGAGGGATTCTGGCAGCAGTGAAGTGGGTTGCGGGGAGGTTGAGATCTTTCCACAAGTCCTCCCAGAAACTAATAATAAGCCACACGATGGCAGCATCTAGTGTCAGTGGAGTCCGAGCACTATTTCAACCCCACAGTTTTCGATCAACTTTCCACAACGGGAGGTGAAGAGCACCCCCAGCAACACACACACACACCTGCAGTGTCTCAGGCAGCTGGCGCAAGTGCCAGATGATGCGGAGTTGGTGCATCGCTTGGGCCGTGACATCCTCCTGCTGCAAGGGAACGGGAACCTGTCAGAGACTCAAACGCCCTGAGGAATCAGGGGGAATTAAGGCCACCTGGAACCAGCAGCATTTCCACCCAGCACCTGCCCACCACTGAGGGATCAATTCACCTCCTCAACCCCAGAATGGAGTCTTCTTGTCCTTTCTAGTAACCTCCAGTGCCAACCCCACTCCTTGTAGGGTGAGCTCCTGCTACCTCCCCCTCAGTGCCCTTGACAGCTGTTCCACCTCCAAACCACAGCTCAAGTTTCAGAACCCTCTTCTCCACCCCCACCCAGGTTCGGCAGGGAGGCAGCTTTAGCAGGGGGGGCAGGAGGGATTCTGCCAGAAGTGAAGTGTGTTGCGGGGAGGTTGAGATCTTGCCCCAAGTCATCCCAGACACTAATGCTAAGCCTCAGGATGGCAGCATCTAGTGTCAGTGGAGTCCAAGCACTATTTCAACCCCACAGTTTTCGATCAGCTTCCCACAAGGGGAGGTGAAGAGCACCCAGAGCAACACACACACACACACACACCACCACTGGTGGTGGGAGGGGAACAGGAGAAAGGACAAAAGAAGTAAGAGATGAAGAGAAAGGAAGGAGGGATGGAGGAAAAGGTAAAACAAAAAGGACAAACCCTAATGTCCCCAGTGATTCTACGGGACAAAATCCCAGGGAGGGAATAAAATTCTGCCACCTTGAACTAGTGTTTTCAATGCCTAGAATTCAGCTGGCACTAGGTGGATCTGACTGAACAGGTTACAAACCTCTCCGAGGCTCTTACCTTCTGAACAGGGACGTCTGTTTTCTAGTAAAATCAGTAAAAGGAAAGGAGAAAACTCGAAAGAGGTTCCTCTTAGCACACACCTACGTGAACCCTAATACTCTCTCAAAGAGAGACCTCGAGAAGGAGACTTGCTGAAGCAAAGCTACAGGGGTCTCTGAGTTTTCCTTGGCCCTGCGCCCCTGTCCTGCCTGGCTGATGTCAGCATCTCTCTCTGAGGTCACCACCTCCCTATCACATTTGACCAATAAGCTGAGGTCCTGCAAAAGGCCTTTGTGATGTCACTGCCACACCCACCCATCCTCTGAAGTCCTAATGTCCTGCTGGCCTGACACTTTGAAGGTCTGTGGATCACCCCACTCAATGCGTCCTCATTCTAGGAATCAAGCTGGCTAGACAGTAAAACATAGGAGGCTGCTCCCAATGCTACACTCAGTGTTTCCAAAATTAGTAGACTTTATGGTCAGAAGAGACCTTTAGAGCATCTAATCTAACCCGCTGCATATCATAGGCTTCCTCTATAGTACAATAGTTACTTTTTGGGCACACACATTCCAGAAAGGCATCTAGTTTCATTCAATGACATCAAGAGATGGAGAATCCACCACTTTCCCTTTTAGTGAATGCCAGGGGGCTCCATTTCCCCTTCCACTAGCTCCCCATTTAGCGTGAGCCAGAGCAGTACCTGCAGCAGGGAGCGGGAGTTGCTGAAGGCCTCAGAGGAACAGCCCCTGCAGTGTCTCAGGCACCTGGCGCAAGTGCCGGATGATGCGGAGCTGGTGCATCACTTTGGCCGTGACGTCCTCCTGCTGCAAGGGAACGAGAACCTGTCAGAGACTCAAACGCCCCGAGGAATCAGGGACAATTAAGGACACCTGGAACCAGCAGTATTTCCAACCACCACCTGCCCACCACTGAGGGATGAATTCACCTCCTGAACCCCAGAATGGAGTCTTTTTGTCCTTTCTAGTAACCTCCAGTGCCAACCCCCGTCTTTGTAGGGTGAGCTCATGCTACCTCCCGCTCAGTGCCCTTGACAGCTGTTCCACGTCCAAACCACAGCTCAAGTCATCAGAACCCTCTTCTTCACCCCCACCCAGGTTGGCCAGGGAGGCGGCTCTAGCAGGGGGGGCAGGAGGGATTCTGCCAGCAGTGAAGTGGGTTGCGGGGAGGTTGAGATCTTGCCCCAAGTCATCCCAGACACTAATGCTAAGCCACACGATGGCAGCATCTAGTGTCAGTGGAGTCTAAGCACTATTTCAACCCCACAGTTTTGGATGAACTCCCCACAAGGGGAGGTGAAGAGCACCCCCAGCAACACACACACACACACACACACCACTCCTGGTCGTGTGAGGGGAACAAGAGAAAGGACAAAAGAAGTAAGAGACGAAGAGAAAGGAAGGAGGGATGGAGGAAAAGGTAAAAGGAAAAGGACAAACCCTAATGTCCCCATGTCGGACATCAGGAATGGTAACATACATAAGCCAGTATGTGAACACTTCAGTCTCCCTGGTCATTCTATTACAGATTTAAAAGTCACTATCATTGAACAAAAAAAACTTCAGAAACAGACTTCAAAGAGAAACAGCAGAACTAAAATTCATTTGCAAATTCAACACCATTAATCTGGGCTTGAATAGGGACTGGGAGTGGCTGGCTCACTACAGAAGCAGCTTTTCCTCTCCTGGAATTGACACCTCCTCATCTATTATTGGGAGTGGACTACATCCACCCTGATTGAATTGGCCCTGTCAGCACTGGTTCTCCACTTGTGAAGTAACTCCCTGCTCTCCATGTGTCAGTATATAATGCCTGCATCTGTAACTTTCACTCTAGGCATCCGAAGAAGTGAGGTTTTTACTCACGAAAGCTTATGCCCAAATAAATCTGTTAGTCTTTAAGGTGCCACCAGACTCCTTGTTGTTTTTGTAGATACAGACTAACACGGCTACCACCTGATACTTGACACCATGCAAGGCACTAAATTTAGCCATATAGAGTGGAAATCCATCAACCTCAACAAAAAACATGCACAGATACAGACAGACATCATCTTCCTCTCCAAATGCAAACAGATGGACATCATACCAAAAGGACTGAAGGTAAAAAATCCATTGCAATCAACATACTACACTGAGTATGGTGAGAGATTGTGCCACACACTCTCTCAAAGAAACTGAGGAACCACCTGATCAGCATCCTGTACAGCAGACAGGAGAAGATCAAGAATGAGCTCTCAGAACTGGAGACTCTCATACAATACCAGCCTTCTACACAAACTTCCACGTGGCTGGACTTTACAAAAATGAGACAAGCCATTTACAATGCACACTTCACTTCTCTACAGAGGAAAAAGGACTGTAAATTATCTAAACTAATACCTGCCACTAGGGGCTATAACAATGGTACCCTCAACTCATCTAACAACATTGTCAATCTTTCCAACCACACGCTTAGCCCAGCAGAAGAGTCTGTCCTATCTCGGGGACTCTCTTTCTGTCCCACCGTCCCCACGAACATGATACAGTTCTGCGGTGATCTGGAAGCCTACTTTCCTCGTCTCCGACTCAAGGAATATTTTCAACGCACCACTGAACAGTGCACTGACCCACAGGAACCCTCCTACCAACACTACAAAAAGAAGAATTCTGCGTGGACTCCTCCTGACGGTCGAAATGACAGACTGGACCTCTACATAGAGTGTTTCCGCAGACGTGCACAGGCTGAAATTGTGGACAAACAACATCACTTGTCCCATAACCTCAGCCGTACAGAACGCAATGCCATCCACAGCCTCAGAAACAACTCTGACATTATCATCAAAGGGGCTGACAAAGGAGGTGCTGTAGTCATAATGAACAGGTCAGATTATGAACAGGAGGCTGCCAGGCAACTCTCCAAGACCACATTCTACAGGCCACTATCCTCTGATCCCACTGAGGAATACCAAAAGAAACTACACCATCTGCTCAAGAAACTCCCAGCTACAGTACGGGAACAAATCTACATGGACACACCCCCAGAACCCCGACCAGGGGTATTCTATCTGCTACCCAAGATCCGGAAACCCTGGACGCCCCATCATCTCAGGCATTGGCACTCTGACGGCAGGATTATCTGGCTATTTGGCCTCTCTCCTCAGGCCCTAAGCTACCAGCACTCCCAGCTATCTTCGAGACACCACCAACTTCCTGAGGAAACTACAATGCATTGATGTTCTTCCTGGAAACACCATCCTCGCCACCATGGATGTAGAAGCACTTTATACCAATATTCCACATGAGGATGGACTACAAGCTGTCAGGAACAGTATCCCTGATGAGGCCACAGCAAGCCTGGTGGCTGAGCTTTGTGACTTTGTCCTCACCCACAACCACTTCAGATTTGGGGACAATTTATACCTTCAAGTCAGTGGCACTGCTATGGGTACTCGCATGGCCCCACAGTATGCCAACATTTTTATGGCTGACTTAGAACAACGCTTCCTCAGCTCTCGTCCCCTAGTGCCCCTCCTCTACTTGCGCTACATTGATGACATCTTCATCATATGGACCCACGGAAAGGAGGCCCTTGAAGAATTCCACCTGGACTTCAACAATTTCCACCCCACCATCAACCTCAGCCTGGACCAGTCCACACAAGAGATCCACTTCCTGGACACTACAGTACAAATAAGTGATGGTCACATAAACACCACCCTATACCGGAAACCTACTGACCGCTATACGTACCTACATGCCTCCAGCTTCCATCCAAGACACATCACACGATCCATTGTCTACAGCCAAGCCCTAAGATATAACCGAATTTGCTCCAACCCCTCAGACAGAGACAAACACCTACAAGATCTTTATCAAGCATTCGTAAAACTACAATACCCACCTGGGGAAGTGAGGAAACAGATTGACAGAGCAAGACGGGTACCCAGAAATCACCTACTACAGGACAGGCCCAACAAGGACAATAACAGAACACCACTGGCCATCACATACAGCCCCCAGCTAAAACCTCTCCAGCGCATTATCCACGATCTACAACCTAACCTGGAAAATGATCCCTCACTCTCACAGACCTTGGGAGGCAGGCCAGTCCTCGCTTACAGACAACCCCCCAACCTGAAGCAAATACTCACCAGCAACTACACACCACACCACAGAAACACCAACCCAGGAACCTATCCCCGTAGCAAACCTCGTTGCCTACTCTGTCCCCATATCTACTCTGGCAACAGCATCAGAGGACCCAACCACATCAGCCACACCATCAGGGGCTCATTCACCTGCACATCCACTAATGTCATATATGCCATCATCTGCCAGCAATGCCCCTCTCCCATGTACATTGGCCAAACCGGACAGTCCCTCCGCAAAAGAATAAATGGACACAAATCGGACATCAGGAATGGTAACATACATAAGGCAGTAAGTGAACACTTCAATCTCCCTGGTCATTCTATTACAGATTTAAAAGTCACTATCATTGAACAAAAAAACTTCAGAAACAGACTTCAAAGAGAAACAGCAGAACTAAAATTCATTTGCAAATTGAACACCATTAATCTGGGCTTGAATAGGGACTGGGAGTGGCTGGCTCACTACAGAAACAGCTTTTCCTCTCCTGGAATTGACACCTCCTCATCTATTATTGGGAGTGGACTACATCCACCCTGATTTTTGAATTGGCCCTGTCAACACTGGTTCTCCACTTGTGAAGTAACTCGCTGCTCTCCAGGTGTCAGTATATAATGCCTGCATCTGTAACTTTCACTCTATGCATCCGAAGAAGTGAGGTTTTTACTCACGAAAGCTTATGCCCAAATAAATCTGTTAGTCTTTAAGGTGCCACCAGACTCCTTGTTGTTTTCCTAATGTCCCCAGTGATTCTACGGGACAAAATCCCAGGGAGGGAATAAAATTCTGCCACCTTAAACTAGTGTTTTCCATGCCTAGAATTCAGATGGCACCACGTGGATCAGACTGAGCAGGTTCCAAAACCTCTCCGAGGCACTTACTTTCTCAACAGGGACTTCTGTTTTCTAGTAAAATCAGTAAAAGGAAAGGAGAAACCTCAAAAGAGGCTCCTGCTCGCACTCACATACGTGAACCCTAATTCTCTCTCAGTCCTCAAAGAGAGACGTCCAGAAGGAGACTTGCTCAAGCAAAGCCACAGGGGTCTCTGAGGTTTCCCTGGCCCTGCGCTCCTGTCCTGCCTGGCTGATGTCAGCATCTCTTTCTGAGGTCACCACTTCCCTAACACCTTTGACCAATAGGCTGAAGTCCTGCAAAAGGCCTTTGTGATATCACTGCCACACCCACCCATTACCTGAAGTGCTAATGTCCTGCTGCTGGCCTGACACTTTGAAGGTTTGAGCTACTGTCTGTGGATCACCCTAATCAATGCGTCTTCATTCTGGGAAGCAAGCCGGCTAGACAGTAAAACATCAGAGGCTGCTCCCAATGCTACACTCAGTGTTTCCAGAATTAGTAGACTTTACGGCCAGAAGAGACCTTTAGAGCATCTCATCTAACCCCCTGCATATCATAGGCTTCCTGTATAGTACAATAGTTACTTTTTGGGCACACACATTCCAGAAAGGCATCAAGTCTTCATTCAATGACATCAAGAGATGGAGAATCCACCACTTTCCCTTTTACTGAGTGCCAGGGGGCTCCATTTCCCCTTCCACTAGCTCCCCGTTTACAGTGAGCCAGAGCAGTACCTGCAGCAGGGAGCGGGAGTTCCTGAAGGCCTCAGAGGCGCAGCCCCTGCAGTGTCTCAGGCGCAAGTGCCGGATGATGCGGAACTGGTGCATCGCTTTGGCCGTGACGTCCTCCTGCTGCAAGGGAACGAGAACCTGTCAGAGACTCAAACGCTCCGAGGAATCAGGGGGAATTAAGGGCACCTGGAACCAGCAGTATTTCCACCCAGCACCTGCCCACCACTGAGGGATGAATTCACCTCCTGAACCCCAGAATGGAGTCTTTTTGTCCTTTCTAGTAACCTCCAGTGCCAACCCCCTGATACCAGACACCTCTGTGTTCTTGGGGAACCAGGGTGCAGTCTCCAGCCTGACTCATGAAAGACACCCCCACACACACACCTCTGCTTAAACTAAAACCCATCAGAGGAAAAAACTTGCAGAGAGCAGTGAAGGGCATTGGGTGACACACCTAGACCCCTCCTGACAAGGGTGACAAGATAAAGACATCTCCATTAGCATACAGAATGGAGAGCAGAGACAACTCCCCTAGCCTCATCTGCATGAAAGATGAGACAGGAAGACATCTCAATTTACATACAGAATGGAGAACAGAGAACCACACTGAATTCTGGGAGCAGAACAAGCAGGGAAGCACTGCATCCTGGGAATCTCTGCTCCAGATGCTAATGAACCTATGACTGCACACACCCGGCTCAGCAATTATCAGACCAATTCTATTAATGAATCCTTCATTGATATCCAAATACTGAAGTAGCCTAGTTGCATTGTGAGCTCCCTGGAAGAAAACACCCCCCATAGCCAAGAGTGATCAGCTCCTATTGTCTAGTCTAAAGAAAACTCTTGAGTCATCAGTTTACCTATAAACAAATCTAGTGTTCTCCCTTGAACAATTGCAATTTCTCTACAAAAATCCCTACTCACTCTGTAGTCAGGGTTCTGATGCTTAGATCCAAACTATGCATCAGTTCCACTGGAACTCCATCTTCTCCTGGCTGATCGTGCTGGGGGCTCTGCCTGTCTCCTACATTCAGGACCCTCTGCAACCACCATCACCTGGGAACTGCGACCAGTTCAAGCCTCATGGAGTGGGTGAGACCCCCCCTTTCTCTCTCTGTGTTTTCCTTTCTACCTTAGGTATTAACCTTTAATAATGTATGTTATGTTGGTTTAGCTCTCCTTGTATAGTTATCACTATCATTCAATAAATAACTTTTATGGTTAACTTGGTTGCTTCTCTCTCTGTTGCTGAACTTTACTCTTTTGTGGTTTTAGCTTCCCCCATTCACTCTACAGCAACGCTTCTTTTACCTAAGCTAAAGATCCCTGCAGCGCCCAAAATACTGTGGGGTTTGCTCATCGAGTAGGTTACTGCCAGTGCAATTGTGTTGGGGGAGTGGGAATAGAGACGTGCTGAATCTGGGACGCATAAGGGTAACAGCTTGAAAGTGCTGCTTGACCCAGTCCATGGAGCCCAGGGGCATATAAGGAGAGACAGCTTGAAAGTGCTGCTTCATCCAGCCCAGTGAGTCCAGAGACATAGAAGGGCTTGACAGTGCTGATTGACCCGGTCTGTTCAGACTTGCTCTGTTAATGTATGTGTGGGTGTGTGGGTGTTCATCCGGTTCTGGGGCTGGAATAACCCAGCCCTAGGGAGCCTAGGTCCTGCAGGATAGCTCCACTGGGAGGGGACTTGCAGAAGGGAGAAGTAGAGCTCCATATGTAAACACAAGTGACACAAGCAGTACATTGATAGAATTACAGAACCCCCTTCCCCAGAAGAGTAACCCGAATAAATCAGCATACCCCAAAGAAATGGGCACATCTGGTAACACCCCCTCCCTGTAGGGTGAGCTCCTGCTACCTCCCCCTCAGTGCCCTTGACAGCTGTTCCACCTCCAAACCACAGCTCAAGTTATCAGAACCCTCTTCTCCACCCCCACCCAGGTTGGGCAGGGAGGCGGCTCTAGCAGGGGTGGCAGGAGGGATTCTGGCAGCAGTGAAGTGGGTTGCGGGGAGGTTGAGATCTTGCCCCAAGTCATCCCAGACACTAATGCTAAGCCACAGGATCGCAGCATCTAGTGTCAGTGGGGTTCACGTGGCTCAGACCAGACACCTGGGCTGGGGACCCGCCCCCATAGTACTGGTCGAGTGCGTGGCCCAGGGTGTTCACAGCTCCCTCCTCACCCCTCCCTGAGCCCAGCCTGGCGCCTCACCTGGAACAAAGCAGCAGCGCCCATCAGCCTCACTGCTGCCTGAGTCCCAGGTGCTGCTGCTGTCCCCTGGGGAGTGGGCCGAGCTGCTGGTGCTGCGACAGGGATCCTCCACCTCCTGCCCTGGGGAGGCTGGAAGGTCCTCAGGGACTAGGCAGGGCGATGCCTCCTGCTGAGAATCAGGGCTGGGCTCTTGGGGCCGGTGCTTCCCACACAAGCCCCAGAGCCACCCTGCCCGGCTCCCCTCCTGGGCTGGGTCCTGCCTGCCAAGTCGCATCCTGGGCCAGCTCCATTTCGGCCTGTCCGGTGGCTCTCTCACCTCAGCGCCTGCGCCAGGAGTGGCTTTCCTCTGCCAGAAGGCTGGGCACTTCCACCTCCTCGCTCGGCGGGGAGCTCCTTCCCCGCCAGCAGGGACGGAGAAGCCGCTTTGCTCCTGGGGAAGATGGCAGCTGCTTCCCTCAGGCTCTGGGGCCACCTGCAGAGCCTTCTTCCTGAACTTCCTCAGGAGCCTGGACATCCTGGAACCGAGCGGGGAGCAGGCGTGAGTCTGGGGTCAAGGCAGCCTCTCACTAACCAGCCTTTTTGGTCCCTCCCCATCCCTGCCAAAGCCAGAGCCTGAATAAAGTGCTCTCAAATGAGCTCCAGACCAACAACAGTTCATGAACTGCGCAGAGACAATTCATGTAGAGAAGCAGCAAAATTCATCAAACAGATGACTGGTTATGACTTATTTACTTGTTCTTAAAAGAGAACAAAAAGGACCTGAGTCTCCTCCCTGTCAATAACCCCCTGCTCAACCAATCAGGGTAGAGACTGAGGGGCGGGAGGCTGAGAGTTCTCACCAGAGAGCCCAAAGGAAGGCCCAGGTCACCGGTAGGGATCACTGCCCGAGAACTATTTCAACCCCACTTTCTTGGGTGGACCTCCCACAATGGGAGATGCAGAGCACCCCCCGCAACATGCAACACACACACTCACACACACACACAAACACACACCTCCTGGTGGTGGGAGGGGAACAGGAGAAAGGACAAAAGAAGTAAGAGATGAAGCGAAAGGAAGGAGGGATGGAGGAAAAGATAAAATGAAAAGGACAAACCCTAATGTCCTCAGAGATTCCACGGGACAAAATCCCAGGTGGGCTATAAAATTCTGCCACCTTGAACTAGTGTTTTCCATGCCTAGAATTCATCTGGCACCAGGTAGATCAGACTGAACAGGTTACAAACCTCTCCGAGGCTCTTACCTTCTCAACAGGGATGTCTGTTTTCTAGTAAAATCAGTAAAAGGAAAGGAGAAACCTCAAAAGAGGCTCCTGCTCGCACTCACATACGTGAACCCTAATTCTCTCTCAGTCCTCAAAGAGAGACGTCCAGAAGGAGACTTGCTCAAGCAAAGCCACAGGGGTCTCTGAGGTTTCCCTGGCCCTGCGCTCCGTCCTGCCTCGCTGATGTCAGCATCTCTCTGTGAGGTCACCACCTCCCTAACACCTTTGACCAATAGGCTGAGGTCCTGCAAAAGGCCTTTGTGATGTCATTGCCACACCCACCCATCCCCTGAAGTGCTAATGTCCTGCTGCTGGCCTGACACTTTGAAGGTTTGAGCTACTCTCTGTGGATCACCCCACTCAATGCGTGTTCATTCTAGGAAGCAAGCCGGCTAGACAGTAAAACATCAGAGGCTGCTCCCAACGCTACACTCAGTTTTAACAAAATTAGTAGACTTTATGACCAGAAGAGACCTTTAGAGCATCTAATCTAAACCCCTGCATATCATGGGCTTCCTTTATAGCACAACAGTTACTTTTTTGGAAAACACATTCCAGACCTCCAGGATAAAATGATAAGGCGTATCATTGAACAGAGCGAGCAGCCCAACTAAACTGGCTGTGAGCTCCAGGAAATAACAATTCTAGTGGCAGGAAGTTGAAGCCAGACAAAATATGGTGCAAATTTTTCACAATGTGTGTACTTAAATCACTGGAACAAGGGACATGGGGGAGTCTCCATCTCCTGTAGTCCTTCAATCAGAATTGTAAGTCTTGTCCTTAAAAATAAATAAATTAATAAATAATTGCTCTAGCTCACCCATAAGTTACTGGGCTGGATGCAGGAATCACTGGGAGAAATTCTCTGGCCTGTGTCATACAGAGGGTCAGATTAAATGATCATAAAAGTGCCTTCTGGCCTTAACATCTATGACTCTATGGAATGTATGAGGGGCTGAGGATTAGAAACCTTAAGTGCCAAGTTGCAGTAGCAGGTGAGTAGTTACTCCATAGCCTTAGTAAGGAAGGGGAGGACATGTTGCCTATTGCCCCCACCCCCCCACGCGCTCTCTCTCTCTCTCACACACATTTGTGACCAGGATTCGTATGACAATTGTCTACAGAGATGACATAAATAAATAACAATAAAATAAATTAATGGAGATATCCTATCTCCTAGAACTGGAAGGGACCTTAAAAGGTCATGGAGTCCAGCCCCCTGCCTTCACTAGCAGGACCAAGTACTGATTTTGCCCCAGACCCCTAAGTGGGCCCCCTCAAGGATTGAGCTCACAACCCTGGGTTTGCAGGCCAATGCTCAAACCACTGAACTATCCCTCCCCCCATAGAGATGACAGATTGCGCCAGTGGTAAAAATAAGTGCCAGCAGCTTAAGCGTTAATAGTCTCAGACCCACACAGATGAAGATTTAACAGCAATCAGTGCTGTAATTCTCTACTCATGCCTCTGGCCTGTTTGTTTGAGAAGTTCAGTTATTTATTGGGACAAGTTTAAAGAATGAAGCAAGGGTGATGCAGCAGTATATTGTATTTATAGTCTCTTTAAAATTAGTTGTTTAATCACCAGAAGGCCTCCCATTATCAGGGGTCTCTCACATGAAGTAGATACACGCAGAGGCTGTATGCTGAAAGTTTGTAGGAGCCATCTTGTCATGTTATAACGAGAGTTCTGGTTTAAACTTTATATCCCTGGTCCTGCTCTGTTTCCTGAATTCTGTAGCACACTCATAAGGAAGATACTCTCAGTTGCCTGGCAATGCTAGAAAGCAAGATACCCCTAGTGTAAATACGGTTATACTGGCAAAGCTGTGACCATTCCCCGTAAAACTTGATTTGCTCAGGGTGGGTGAAATAAGGTGGTACAAAGTCACTTTGCTGGTATAAACCACAGGACCGTTTTGCTGGTATAGTTTATGTAGTAGGAAGAGGGCCTGAAACATAAGCCCTTGTATCAGAGGCCTGGTGTGAGGCCTGAGGCCTGAATTAGGGTGACCAGATGTCCTGATTTTATAGGGACAGTCCCGATTTTTGGGTCTTTTTCTTATATAGGCTCCTATTACACCCCACCCCTGTCCCGATTTTTCACTGTCTGGTCACCCTAGCCTGAACTAAAGTCGTTTTGTTGATATAAAGCAAAGAAGCAAAGTCGGGTTTTGCCTGCTTGCAAGCAGACAGAATCTGGCAAGAATAGGGCTGATATTGCAGAAACACACATTCCTAAGTAGTGTTAGGCACAAATATATGCAAACACATTCCAGAAAGGTGGCACCAGAACATCTGGATAGCAAACACGTTCCCCAAAGAGAACAGGAACACGCTGACCCATCTTAAGGAAAAAGTCAAGATGACAGCATGACGGATAGAGATTTTTTGATCGAACCAACATGTACAAGGTAACGGGTGGCTCCTGGATACATCAATGGGTGGCACCCTAATACGTCAGAGGGTGGCACCCTGGTACATCAGGAGTAATGAGTAACTTGTTTGTATCTGTGTATAAAGATGTATCTCAGAGAGGGTGTCTTTGTCTGGCCGAGGGGAAAATGGAAAGTCGGGGCCATTCACTGAGCTGGTCCATTGCCACAGGCATACATGTGTTAGTGTACCTGTAACCATTGAGCCAGGGCATTAGTACCATGCCTCGTCAGCAATAAACCTGACCAAGTACCTTTGCTGAAAACCGAGTCTGTGAATGTATTGGGTGGTTCAATCACAGCCTGCTGTCTCTGCTATCTGCGCAGAGCTGGAAAGCACGCTGAAAGAACACACACACAGCCAAATAGCTATCAACATCTGAAGACAGTGTACTCTGGCATAGCTACTAGGAACAAACTCCTAGGGTAGACCTGGGCTGTAGCACCATGGGCTGCTGCAGGTTTTCGTGACTACGTTGCTAAACAAAGACCTTGTGAAGCTGCAGTGATTTAACACAAGGTGTAAGTTGAAAACCATCTAGTTAAACTGGTGCAAAAGGCCACATGAAACTGATTTTTGTGTAAGAGAGGCCTTTTGTTTTATTGTTTATTTTAACTCAGTTTGGAACAGGTTTAACTAAACCAGTGATAGCTGCCTTTAAACCAGGGGTCTCAAGGTCCCAGCCTGCGGGCCATCTGGGGCCCAAGAACCTCCCCACTGCGGCCTGCAGAGGAGAAACGCATGCAGACACGCTGCCAGCAATGTTTGCTGCAGGCGCGGCCCCTGCAGCTTCCATTGGCTGGGGGAGAGGGACAGAGATACCATCACTAATGGCTGGGCAGAGTCAGCCATGGAGGCAGCATCATTAGTTGCCGGGCAGAGTCAGCCATCGAGGCAGCATCACGTTTTTCCACAATGAATATAAACAAGTCAAAATACCGAACACAACTGTCTGATGCACACCTTGCTGCAATCCTGAAGGTTTCAACTGCACAGTCACTGAGGCCAAACATCAACAAACTGACACAACTGAAGCATTGCCAGGTGTCTGGCAAACACTAAAAACTCTCTGGCAGGCGAAGAATTGTATAAAGTTGCATAACAGTTTTATTATTTCTAAGAAACTCAAAATAAAAAATACAATATAAACGTTTTCTTTTCTGAGCACCATCTTCAGTGACACTAGTGGCCCACTGGGAGGATTTGAGGACTGGCAGTGGCCCTAAGGTAAATTGAGTTTGAGACCCCAGCTTTAAACGGATGTAGGAGCGTCCACATAGGAGTTCGCATTCATCTAAATAAACAGGATTAAAAACCAATTTAATTTAAACTGATACAACTTTCCCATGCAGAGAAGGCCAGAGGCTCTAAGGCCTGGTCTACACTTAAAATGTAGATTGACACAGCTATGTCACTCAGGGGTGTGAAGAATTACAATAGAGTGCTTCTATTGAGCTAGCTCCTGTTGCTTGGGAAGGTGGATTACCTACAGCAATGGGAAAACCCTGCCATCGCTTTAGTCTGCATCTGCACTATGGGGTTGCAGCGGCATAGCTAGAGTGCCACTGTAGCCCCCCTAGTGTAGGAAAGCCCTAAGTCACATTCTGGCAGCCTCATTGTGAAAAGGCTTGGCAGCTCTGCCTGGGGAGATCATGGTGTATTTATTACCTAACTGAATATTATCTCATTCTTTGCTGAGCAGTGGAAGCTGAGACCAAAAGGGTGAAATCCAACAAGGTTTATTACGACAACAATGAAGCAACACCCATATTTACACTTCCTGTTTCCTGTTGGCTTCTAAACAAAGACTACAGCTCTCAGCAATCAATGCTGGATCTAGCAACACCACATTTCCCTCGTCTTAGAACAAACTCAATCTTACGGCAGTAATACTAATCCAATAACCTGCTACTATAATAAACATAAATTATGTAATTAGCAAATAAACAATAACTAAGAAGTAGTTATGTAACTGTAATTAGAATTCTAGTTATAATAGAAGACTGTTCCTTTAATAATTACAGAACACAGTCTCTAGCCAATACAGTTGGCTGTCAGTCTCTGACAGCATATTCGTCAGACCCAATATCCTGTCAATTATCCTGTATTGTCAGCAGCAAAGGGCTAGTTAGATAGTCTGAAACATTGCACTATGTCTTAGTAAGCAGGGGCAAGATGAATAGTGCTCCAGACTGACCATCTGACAGCTTGTAAGCGTGAGGTCCTTGTGACGGGGTCCCTGGGGTGCAACATGGACTGTGGGACCACTGAGCCCTCTGTCCCTCCAACATGGGATGCCCCTCACACTGTGATGCTGTGTCAAGCCACATACCCCTGGCAGGCACTACCCTTACACAGCCATCCATAGACAGCAACACACCCAGCTGAGTTACATGCATGCTTCTCCCAGTCATTCATGAACCAACAATAGGGAGGCTCCAGCCAATTCCCCCCCCAGCTCCCCAGCCAATTCCCCCCAGCTCCCCAGCCTTGCACCACAGAGCTGTACCATCTTGCCCTGGTCAGAAGCCTAACCAGAATAAGTTCATTACCCAGACTGCCCCTGCTTCGATGTAAACTGAGCTGAGATTTCCCAAGCACTTCAACCAAACCACACTGTTTTAGGTAAAATATAAACTACAGAAAGATAGATTTTAAGTGATTATAGGTAGCGAATGTAGAGATCAAAGTTGGTTACCTCAGAAATAAAAGTAAATTCACAATCTGAGTTCTATAAACTAAAGAGGATAGTATAGTTCCTCAATACACAGGCTGGGACTCTTTTCCAGCCTGAAACCACCCTCCCACATACAAAGTCTTTGTCCTCCAAACATGTTTCCAGGTGTTGAGTTGTGGGGGAGAGTGAGGCCAAGTGATGATGTCACTTCCCATCTTTTATAGTTTCTTCCAGCTTGTTGGAAAAATCCTTTGCTGTGGTGTGGGGATCAGGTAGTCTCCATTGGTCAAGCAGTCTCCATTGTCTACGTGTTCTCTCTGAGAAGTTTCCATTGTATACAGTTTCTGAGATCCTTTCCTTGATGGGTGTTGATGAGCCGTTAACCCCTGTCTGCCTCCTCCATTGTTGCACCTGAAAGGTTGGTTGTGGGTGTTCCCAACCTCACAACATATTTCAGTAACACATACATAGCAAAACTTCATAACTTCCTATACCATGATAGCACATACAATCCAACAGGATATTAATGTTCAACAGATCAAGACTTTTAACATGATACCTCTCAAGGCAAACTTTGTACAAAATATATCATAATTCTGTGACAGTGATGAATATGGGAGTTCCAGAGTGCTACTCTGAGGTACAGAGTGTCATAGTCCTTTTTAGAAACAATTTTCAGTGGGGAAGTGAACCTGGGTTCTCCTTTTCCTAACATTCCAGGTTTTCATACTTCTATAAACAAGCCACATTTGAATTTCAGTTCCCTGACCCCACAGCATTTATCTGCATCTTATATTTTTGTGGTTTTCATTGAACTGTTTGTCTGATATCCGGCAGCAATGATATATCAGATATAGGCCCATGTAATCCAGCAATGTTTAATTTAGTATGCATCTCTCTACCGTGCAATAATTCAGCAGGTGACTTTTGTGTTGTGGCATGGCGTGTAGCCCTGTAGATTTAAAAGTAATCGTAGTGAAGGTTGTCCACACTTTTCTTTCCAGCATAGCTGTCTCCAGACTGCCTTTCAAACTTCTATGGAATTGTTCAATTTCTCAATCAATTTGATTGTAATACATGATTATTTTCTACATGTAATGTTAAAGTGTCATAGAATCGTAGAAGATTAGAGTTGGAAGAGTCTTCAGAAGGTCATCTAGTCCAACCCCCCTGCTCAAAGCAGGACCAATCCCCAACTAAATCATCCCAGCCAGGGCTTTGTCAAGCTGGGCCTTACAAACCTCTATGGATGGAGATTCTACCACCTCCCTAGGTAACGCATTCCAGTGCTTCACCACCCTCCTAGTGAAATAGTTTTTCCTAATATCCAACCTAGACCTCCCCACTGCAACATGAGATGATTGCTCCTTGTTCTGTCACATGCCACCATGGAGAACAGCCGAGCTCCATCCTCTTTGGAACCCCCCTTCAGGTAGTTGAAGGCTGCTATCAAATCCTCCTTCACTCGTCTCTTCTGCAGACTAAATAACCCCAGTTCCCTCAGCCGCTCCTCATAAGTCATGTACTCCAGACCCCTAATCATCTTTGTTGCCCTCCGCTGGACTCTCTCCAATTTGTCCACATCCTTTCTGTAGTGGGGATGCCCAAAACTGGACCGACCCCTGGGGCACTCCGCTTGTTGCCAGGTGCCAACTAGACATCAAGCCGTTGATCACTACCCATTGAGCCCGACGATCTAGACAGCTTTCCATCCACCTCATAGTCTATTCATCCAATCCATACTTCTTTAACTTGCTGGCAAGAATGTGTGAGACTGCTTTGCTAAAGTCAAGCTATATCATGTCCACGACTTTCCCCATATCCACAGAGCCACTTATGTTCCCTTCTGCCAGAAAGGTTTCAAATTCCAGTGAAGAAAATTGTGTTCCATTGTCCAACACAAATTTTTCAGGTTCCCTTCCCTGCTAAAAGAAAAACAGGAGTACTTGTGGCACCTTAGAGACTAACAAATTTATTAGAGCATAAGCTTTCGTGGACTACAGCCCACTTCTTCGGATGCATATAGCATATGCATATGCTATATGCATCCGAAGAAGTGGGCTGTAGTCCACGAAAGCTTATGCTCTAATAAATTTGTTAGTCTCTAAGGTGCCACAAGTACTCCTGTTCTTCTTTTTGTGGATACAGACTAACACGGCTGTTACTCTGAAACCTGTTCCCTGCTAAAGACAATCGACACGAACTTGATGAGTGTAGCAGAGATGACATATAAATATAATAATGGACATATAATATCAATGGCAAGCTTTTCCCATGTGGCATCTGGAAGAAGAACAGGCTGTAATGGTGGCACATGATCACTACCATTTTGTCATGTAACTGGCTAGTAATGCACGTTTTTACAGCTGCTTCAACCTGAGCATGCATTCTTGGCCCCAATACAGGTCACATAGACAACACTCTTTCATTCTGTCAGTCCCTTGATGTGTATCATGTGCCAGATGTATGAATTTTGTCTGCAGTGTGTCGGGTACAATCAACCAGTCAGTACCTCATAATAGCCATCCGTCTAGTACAGAATTGTTTTGAATACGCTACAGTAAAGGGGCAAAGCTGAATCAAGCATTTGGGGTTGTGTAGCCATTTTGTTATCAGCTGTTCCTGCAATCTTTGTTGAATGGGGCATGCTAAGTAAGCAGCTTTGAATTATTCTTGTGTAACGGATGTGGGGGTGCCTGCTATAAGTGCAACTACATTGTCACCATCTGTCGGCAAGGGCAGGCAGGACAAGCATCACATTTTGAATTCCCAGCCTTTATTCTGTGACATACATGAAAGACAGTAGTCTTGCTGACCATCTAGCAATCTGGCCTCCCACTCATCCAAGTCCTTTAGAAGTTAACAGTGTCGTCAAAGAGCTATGATCTGTATGCGACTTGAAAGTCTGGCCCCAGAGCTAAGTTCTCCATTTTTCCATAGTCCATAGCAAGCAAGTGCTTTCTTTTCAACAGATGAATACTTCCTCTCAGCTTCTGTAAGTGTTCTTCAAGCAAATGCAACAGTGTCCTCCATGTTGTCATCCTGGATTTGAGTAAGTGTTGCTCCCAGTCTGTAGTCTGAGGCAGGGTCAAACAATGCAAGTGCTGGACTATTTTCAATCAAATCTTTCTCTGTTTCAAAACAACTTGTGCAACAGTCATCCAGGCCAAGCTCGAGATTCCCTGGAGTATGTTTGTAACGGTGACTGAAGTGTTGTTCAGAATAAACTTGGCATACCATGACATAAAAACTAAGAAAGCATGTAAGGTTTGTGTGTCTCTTGGAGGTGGTGGTTTTTAACCACCATGATGTGGTCCAGGTCAGGTTTCAATCCAGTCTCCAAAATTATGTGCCCCAGAAATAACAACTCTGTTTGTCAGAATTGGCATTTGGCGAAATTCAGTTTCAGCCCTGCAGTTTTGATGGGTTTAGTACTAGGATGACCAGATGTCCCGATTTTATAGGGACCGTCCCAATTTTTGGGTCTTTTTCTTATATAGGCTCCTATTAACCCCCACCCCCTCTCCTGATTTTTCACACTTGCTGTCTGGTCACCCTGTTTAATACTCCATGGAAATGTTTTTCATGTTCCTCACAAGTCTTCCCAAACACAATAATTTCATCCAAATAATACTGGACTCCAGGCTGATTCTTCAGAATCACTGACATTATTCTTTGGAAAATGCTGGGTGCCAATACAAGTCCATATGGTGCATGTTTCAAGTGGAATAGATCCTCAAGTGTAATAATGCTGTGAGATCTCTCTGTCCTCCTGTAGTATAACTTGGTGATATGCATTCTGTAGATCGAGAGTAGAAAATGTCTTTGTGTCACAAAGATCCACCAATGCTTCTTCTATGTGTGAGTGGATAGCTGTCAATCACAATGGCTTTATTAGGCTCCCTTAAATCTATGCTAAGACAAACACCTCCAGTCTTTCTCTTTATCACTACTATTGGTGAGACTCATTCAGATGATGCAATCTCTTCAATAACACCATTTTGTACTAATTTTTTAACCTCTTGTGCTACAGCATCCCTGACGGAGAATGGTAGAGAGGGAAATTCTGTCATACAGCTGTCACTTGAGGTCAAAATTTAATTTCGTGAGCATATCCAAATGCACAGCCACTGGGGCTCCTCTGTACCATCCTCGTTAAGAGCAGAGACCAGAGTTTGTGCTGTAGTGGTGCCAGGTGGGGTAAAAGCAATGTGCCCATTGCCTGCCTACATGTTTAGTGAGGGAAACAAATCGCTGTTTAGGATAGCAGTACCCCTAGGCATAGGACAGAATTCTGCTGGTACACATTATGTATCAAATGGCAGGGTTGCAGGTAGTCAACCAAGCACAGGGATGTGGTTCATCAAGTAGCACAGTAGGTGTAAGCTCAGTTCAGTAACTGATACATGTCCAAAGTATTGCAAGCAAATCAATTCAGGTAGTCTAGAAACTGCTGAGCCAGTGTTCAACATTCATTCCACCACCTGGGGCTTCACTCCTGCTGCAGCAGAGACATGAACAGCACACGTTATTTTATCCACAGTGTCTGTGGAGCTGCTTCCATCCACACCCAATGCAGTAAGTTACCTCTGGCATGGTAACCGCACGTACTTGTTGATTAGGATGGGTTGCTTTAGCATACCTTAGGGAAATGTCCGCTCTTTTTGCAGGCCACTGAGCTCCCTCTGCAAGCTTTCCAGTATAGTCCAGGGATCGGCAACCTTTGGCACACAG
>NC_088814.1:14252899-14268088 GCF_011386835.1 Chrysemys picta bellii | reverse complement strand
TAAGTCACTTGCTGCTGGACCAACTGAGCCTTGCTAGGATTGATTAAGAATCCAGCTTTTTTCAATGCTTCCAGAACCTCATCTAAAGCAGCACAATTATCTTCTCTGGTCTGTGTGGCAATTAGGATGTCATCTACGTAACTTATGATGTTGCTGGAATAAGTCAGATTCTTCCACAGGGCGGCCACCAACCGATGGCACAGACTTGGGGCATTATGATAGCCTTGTGGGACCCTGGTGAAGGTTAGCTGTCGGTCATCAAAAGTAAAAGCAAACTTGTAAAACGAAGAAGGGTGGAGAGGTATTGAAAAGAATGCATTTGAAATGTCCAATACAGAAAACCAACAGGCACCTTCTGTGATTAAAGCCATCACCTCAGGGAATTTTGCCACTACAGGAGCTAGTCTTGGGGTAACATGATTTAGCCCTCTATAATCAACAGTAAGTCTCCATGATTTATTATCTGCCTTCCTAACAGGCCAAATAGGCGAATTGCATATGCTTTGACATTGGATTAGCACTCCTTGCTCTAAAAGTGCATCGATGGTTGGTTTAATTCCCTCCTTTGCCTCGATGGAATACTTATACTGTCTTAGTGGTTTGGGGTCTGGTCCTTCTACCTTCACAGAAGCCTCTACTTTTCCACAACTGAGTTTAGTTGGAGCGAAAACCATGAGATGTTTCTGGGTAATCAGTTTGATGTCCTCTTCCTATTCAGGAAGAATCAGTTTATCTGGCGTCTTAAACGCATATATCCTATGGGCTGCTGGAATTATAAGACCCGCCTCTTCATCTTTCACTTGACACAATATGTTATTTGGTAAGTCCACCACTATCTGTAATTTCCTTAATAGATCTATTCCCAAGATGCCACTTCCGTCTAATTGTTGTAAACCAAAAGAAGCTTGGGTTGACAGATGTCCTACAGAACAAGTAATAAAATCAGTGAAAGGTATAGTACTTTCCTTTCCATTGTATGACTGAAGAGATTTAATATCCTTAACTGGAATATTCCTGATGATTGAATTTGCTCTTGTGCAAAGTAGGCTGGTAGATGCCCCGGTGTCTACCAATGCCTTTTGTTTAATGCTACCGAAACTTCCCTTTAATTGAATTTCTACAGTGGGTCTACCCCAGTAGTCGTTAACTAGGGGGGCCACAAACCCAGGGGCTTGGGAAGCCCGGCCACCTCAATTAAGTTGGAGTGAGGTGGATGCTATAGGAGCATTAGAGTTCTTACTTGCTGAGCCTTGTGATGTTTCATATTGTGCTAATTTCAGGAACATGTCCTCTGCTGATAATCTCTGCTTCACTAGACTGTCCCATGATTCATATTTGCTGAGTCTTTTTAATAGCACCTTTTTCATGATTTTCATTTCCTCAGCAGAGCCACTGAACATTTTGTTAGTAAATTCTGGGGGTTTATATTGTTGCTGCATTGGAGTTTTGCCTTGGCTTTTATCGGTAGAGGTTTTGTTATTGAAAGCTGCCACCCTTCTCTTAGCTCCTCCACCAGGGTAGGCTAGCTGTTGTAACTCGTAAACCTCTCTAGCCCTGCCTTCTAATTCAGCCATAGGTGTAACATGAGCAACCACAGGACCCATTCCCAACCGGATATTAGGTGTTAAACCTTGTACATATAATTCTCTTAATTCAGGTACGTCATAATCAATAACCCCTCCACGGTTGACTCCCAAACCAGCTAACCAGAATAACAATTTTTTTCGCATCATATACCTTTCTGGTCGTTCCTCTGGCATTTGCTTTTCAGCATATGCTTTACCCAGTAGGTTGTCATAAGGAAAATACAATTTAAAAACACACTTATATATGGTATGTTGTTCAGTATTGGTATCCACCATGATGCCATATGGTAATACTGCAAAATCCTCAGCTGACATGCATTCCCTTAAGAGTGCTACCATATCCTCCTGGCTGACATTAGGTGTTGCTGATAATTTTGCCAGCCAGTTCAATACCGTTTCCTTATTACAAATTCCCATTTGCTTTCCCAAAGCTCTAGTTTGTTCCGGGGTCAAAGCCCTAGTTTCATGTTTCACAGTTGGGGGTCTGTTGTTATCATATTGGGTTACAGTGGTTACAATAGGGGCCAACGGGCATCCCCTGTCTACCAACATGGCCTCCTCACTATTGTGAGGTGCTGAGGGTTCCAATCTTTTACCCACTGAGGGACCTGGTGGTGAGTCCTCAGTTTCCGAGTCGGAACTTGACTCTTGAAATTCGGATTTAAAAGCTGCCAAAGGATTCATTTCGATGGCACTCATAACACCCTTGGCCAATTGTAGCTGCTTCTGCAGCTTGTCAATGCGGCGATTGCAGGCCACATGATTGACAGACCCTAAATTAACATTATGGGCTTCCTTCAGGAGCTGGCGCACTACTGCCTGCGATTCCTGAAGTTCTCTGCCTTTTATTTCAGCAGCAGTTTCTGCATCTGTAACCCTCGTATTAAGATTCCTCAGCTGTTGTTCGAGCTGGGAAACCTGTAAGGTCAGGCTATTTATTTTGGCAGTTGCCAGTTGCTCTTCGGCAGCCTGCCTTTCACCTTGTTGTTTTAGCTGCTGCTTCTCAACAAGTGCTTGCTCTGTCTGTTGTTTAAGTAGTGACACTTGTGAATTCAGTTCTCGGCTGACCATAGCCAAGCCGTATATGAGAGCACATTTTCGTGCTTTCTTGTTAGGGGTAGGTTTACAGGTGGAATACCGAGCCCATAAGGTGGAAAACTTGTCCAAGGAATCAACCCCTGCCAATGACTCCTTCTTCCAAGGATTTTTGCCCTTTCCAAATAAATCCACACTAAAGTCCACTGAGTTTTTATTTGTCTGGGACGTCCATCCTTGGAGGCTGAAAACTTGATCCATCTTCTGCTGCTGGGTTATAGATTGCTTACCCAATCCAAGGAAAAAGATTACACCGTTTGAAAATAGAGAGACCTTAGAAAAGAGACCGCTTCCAGCTGCGGCTCTAAGGCCTAGGCAAAGGCAACCTAAATTTTCGGGAGAAGGCCACAGCCGCTCCCCTACTAACTGTTGCCTTGCCAAAAGAAAGAGTGGCAACCCTTTTGGGGCCCGGTACCACTCCGTGTTCGGTTATTAGCAACCGGACACTAGCGGTGCTAGTATGGGGCCTACTAGCCAACGCTACCTGCTTCTGGGCAGGGGGTCCAGGCGTCCCTGCAACCCTTATCGCCAATAACAGGATTTCCCAGGGCGGAATAAATTCCGTCCCTCACCCAGGGAGTAATGGAAGGGGGCTCTCACCCGGACACTACACCTTCCCTCGGATCATGCTTCCGTAGGCGGGGAAGTAGGCACAGTTCCAATTCCACACGAATTCCCTCCCCGAGTCAATTGGACCGTCACAGTCACTGTCACAAATAAACAAGCTGAAGCATAACAAGACTCTAATGGGGTAACTAATCCCCAAGAGAGTCTTGCCGCGGTTGCCAGAAATGTTACCTCAAGGGGAAGAAGGTAACGCTTCAAAGGAAATACTAGAGAGATGGTAGAGGGAAAATATAACAGGGAAGCCCCTTTTCTCAGAAGCTGCAGACTCGGCTCCCTTCCGTGTCTGTCACCGGTGGTCTTAGCTACCCATAAAATATAATAAAATAAAGAAAAGACAAGATAATATGGTGCAAATAAAGGTAAGTGTATTAGGGATAAAAGGTACAGAAAAACTAGGGAAAATGGGGGGGAGAAATACAAGAATAACACAGTGAAACAGCAAAACCATAAATCAGTAAAATAGTGGATCAGTGACTGACTCTGAGAGCTTGGAGCTCAGGCCCATAAACCCTCCCGTGGGATTTTACAAAACAGTAAACAATACCCCAATACGGAAACCTTTCTCCTATTGCTCTGATGCAGCAGATGTCACGTACAGGCGTGATGCCCAGGACCTACAACTCTTGGACTGATTTAGAGTCCTTGAGGAGGAACACTGGGGAGTCCAGACGACTGATGGTTCTCGTCGCTGGCGAGGAGACCCTCTGGGATGATGGACACCAGGAGATGCAGGATATAAGAATGATGATAACAGGACTCCTCTTCCTCAAACACACTACGGGATAGATGTTGTTCTTCGATCTCAGCTCTGGAGCTCTGCGAAGACCCGACCGTGTACGAACTGTCGCTGGAATGGACAGCCCCGCGCAGGCGCTGAACAAGACCTTATAAAGCCTTTTTGGCGGGAAGAGTTCTGAGGTGATGGAATGCTTCTGAGGTGATGGAACACTGAGGGTTGGATTTGGCGGGAAAAACCGGTTCTGACTGGTTTAAGCTAGAGTCTGTGTAGCAAAATAAGTCCCCTCTCAAAGATGGAGTTCAAAGTTAGAGTTCATGTACTCCATTTTGAATTTCAGTTTTAAAGTCAGTGATTCACTTCAGTATTTTAAAAACATCTTATTAATAGCTAAGTGAAACAGTACATTTCATCTAACAGATGGCCAAGCTCTAATATTAGTGTTTTACACACCAGCTAATGAAATCTAAGAGGTTTCGTCCCTGTGGGATTGGCTGATGTTGACCCCTGTGGATTCTCCGATGTCTAGTAAGCTTTGAGTGGTCACTGAAGCTTTTCCGCACAGTGGAGGCCTGTACAGGGTTTCTCTCCCGTGTGGGTCTCTCCTGGGCAGTAAGGGCTGATCGCTCAGGGGAACCTTTCCCACACTCACGGCGTTTCTCTGGCCTCTCTCCGGTGTGCAGTCTCTGAGCTGTAATAAGCTGTGATCTCCGACGCAAGCTTTTCCCACTGTCCAAACATTTATACGGCCTCTCGCCTGTGTGTGTTTTCTGATGTCTACTAAGTCCTGACTCTCAGAGTGCCCCCCACCTGCTATTCCAGCCCTGGGGCCTTCACCCCTCCACCAGCTCTGCCCCCCAGTCCTCCCCACAGGCTGCTCCCCACCTGCTATTCCAGCCCTGGGACCTCCAACCGCCCCCCCCCAGCTCTGCCCCCCAGTCCTCCCCACAGGCTGCTCCCCACCTGCTATTCCAGCCCTGGGACCTCCAACCACCCCCAGCTCTGCCCCCCCAGTCCTGCCCCACAGGCTGCTCCCCACCTGCTATTCCAGCCCTGGGACCTCCAACCGCCCCCCCCAGCTCTGCCCCCCAGTCCTGCCCCACAGGCTGCTCCCCACCTGCTATTCCAGCCCTGGGACCTCCAACCGCCCCCCCAGCTCTGCCCCCCCAGTCCTGCCCCACAGGCTGCTCCCCACCTGCTATTCCAGCCCCGGGCTCAGGGTGTGACGGGGCCAGGCCCAGGGAGCCCCTAGCCCCGGAAGCGGGGTGGAAGTGACGCCAGAGCGGGGCGGAAGCTTCGCGTTAGGGAGGGGCGGGGCCGGGTTCTTGCAGGCAACATGTTCCCACCCCGCCCCCCCACGGGCGTGTCTAGCCCCGCCCCCCGCAGCCCGGGGCATCGCTCCCTGGGGGGGTCTCTCCCCTTCTCCCCAAGCGGGGCTGCCCTGGGGCAGGGGCGGGACCGGGAGGGCGGGGCCGGGCCGGGGGCTCTGCCCTGGGGGAGGCTCCCGGGGAGCAGCGGGTAAGGGCCCGACTGGAGATTCCCCTCCCCCGTGCTGCCAGCTCCGTCCACAGACACTCAGATTCTCGCTGGTGTCTGATTGGCGCTCCCACATGCCTATCATCCCTCCCCAGCTTCTGATTGCTGCCAATACACCCCTTTTCCCCTATTGTATTTAAGCCGTCACCCATCCAGGCAGGGCGGTTAAATGTGCGTTCCTTGGCGCTGATTGGCCCGTGCAGAGAGCAACTGCGGCTGTGATTGGAGGCCAGACCCGGAACTTCCCATCCTGTGCTAGGCTGCCCCACGTGGGGGGAGTCCTGGGCCCCTGGAAACGCCCCCAGATCCTGATCGGCCCCGGGGAGGGGGGGCTGGAGCAGGTTGTGGGAGCAGCCCCAGACCAGCAGTGCCCCCTGCTGCTGTGGCGGGTGTGAGCTTTGCGCTGGCTGCTGGCTATGGGGCGGCGGGGATACACAGTTAGGGGGCTGCAGCCCCACAAGCCCCTGCCCATAGAATGTAGAAACGGCCGGGCTGGGTCAGACCAAGGGTCCATCTGGCCCCGTGTCCTGTCGGCCGACAGCGGCCAGTGCCGGGGGCCCAGCGGGACTGAGCAGAACAGGGATCGTCCAGTGACCCATCCCCTGTCGCCCATTCCCGGCCTCTGGCTAGCAGAGACGAGGGGCCCCCTCCCTGCCCAGCCTGGCTTGGGCAGCATGGCCGGCTTCCCCCGTGGGGCACAATGTGGGCAAAGAGCCACGGTGGAAGTGGGTGGGGAGGGAGGCTTGGAGCCAGCGGCACTGATCATCCATGTTTGCCTGGCCACACAGGTGCAGTTGGGAGGGGAGCGGGAGCGGCCTCTACTAAGTCCTGACTCTCAGAGTGCCCCCCACCTGCTATTCCAGCCCTGGGGCCTTCACCCCTCCACCAGCTCTGCCCCCCAGTCCTCCCCACAGGCTGCTCCCCACCTGCTATTCCAGCCCTGGGACCTCCAACCGCCCCCCCCCAGCTCTGCCCCCCAGTCCTCCCCACAGGCTGCTCCCCACCTGCTATTCCAGCCCTGGGACCTCCAACCACCCCCAGCTCTGCCCCCCCAGTCCTGCCCCACAGGCTGAAGCTTTTCCCCTGGGGCTGGAGGACTAACCCCAGGGGCCGGCTGAAGCTTTTCCCCTGGGGCTGGAGGACTAACCCCAAGACTCGGCCATTGCTGTTCGGACCTGTGGTTTTACCAACGTTGTTTTGGTTAGATCAGCGGTTGTCAGTTGGGGGTCCGGGGCTGCGAGCCCTTTCATGGGGGCCAGGGAGCCCTGCGGCTGAAACCCGGTGCAGCGAGCCCCAGCGCTGAAGCCAGGAGCAGCGCGGGGCTCAAGCCAGCAAACCTCCCCGGCCCCCAAGCCAGGAGCAGCAGGGAGGCTGAAGCCGGGAGCCCCAAGGCCTCGCCCCCTAAAGCTGGGAGTTCCACCGGGAGCCCCCATGCCTGCACACAGCTCCTAGGTACCCCTCCCTGCACCCTGAGCTACTCCCCTGCCTGCACCCAGCCCCTAGCTACCCTCTCCCTGCACCCTGAGCCACCCCTGCCTGCACACAGCCCCTAGCTACCCCTCCCTGCACCCTGAGCTACTCCCCTTCCTGCACACAGCCGCTAGCTACCCCCTCCCTGCACCCTGAGCTACTCCCCTTCCTGCACACAGCCCCTAGCTACCCCCTCCCTGCACCCTGAGCTACCCCCTTCCTGCACACAGCCCCTAGCTACCCCCTCCCTGCACCCTGAGCTACTCCCCTTCCTGCACACAGCCCCTAGCTACCCTCTCCCTGCACCCTGAGCTACTCCCTGCCTGCACACAGCCCCTAGCTACCCCCTCCCTGCACCCTGAGCTACCCCCTGCCTGCACACAGCCCCTAGCTACCCCCTCCCTGCACCCTGAGCTACTCGCTCCCCGTACACACCTTAACTGATCACTCTCCTTATGTTGTATATGGTAACACCCATTGTTTCATGTCTCTGTGTATATCTCTCTCTTCCTACTGTATTTTCCACTACAGGCATCCGATGAAGTGGGCTGTAGCCCACGAAAGCTTATGCTCAAATACATTTGTTAGTCTCTAAGGTCATATAGAAGAGACCCCAGTAGGATCATGTCTTTTTATTGTGGCCAGGGAGCGTGAGCTCACACGTTCCCCCGGGATCATTGTTAGATCAGCTTTTGATGTGAACTGTAGTTCTCTGTCAGGGGACTGCAATCTGGTCTCCCACACGGCCTCCTGAGCGCAGCCCACAATCGAGGCGTACAGACAGCGTGGAATGAGCCAAAGCAGGGAAGGGCTGCGTGTGGCCATGTGTCTGTATGTGTCCAGCCAGGCCAAGGGGGGGCTGTTAACTGGACGCTGTGCCCGGCAGTTGGGGTGAGTCCGGTTGAGGATCCTGAGCTGGGGCTGCTCCTGGCTATGTTGGGTTAGATAAAAGTCATGTTCTCTTCTTAAGTGTGTTGCTTATTCTTATTACTAACTCTTATCCCCGTGACACACGTCCTGCAGGGACCATTGGTCTTTGTGCCGAGGCGTGTGGCTGAGATCCAGGACTCGGGACCCCTTCCCCAACTATAAGCATCCCCCCATCTGACGCTCTCTTCCACTTCACACCCCAGAGCCCTCACTTTGTGTGTGTCTTACCCACAAGCCAGAGGTGGGGAATTAGCTCAAGCGGTAGAGCTTGTGCTTTGCATGCAAGAGGTAGCAGGATTGATGCCCACGTTCTCCAGCCACTCATCTGCTGTTTCTTCTCCCTTCCTCCTGGCCACTGTGGTCCACCTGCCTGCCTCTGCTTTCTCCTGTGTTAGCTCTCTGTCATTAGCAGTAGGCAAAAGAGCAAAAGCCATCTCTCACTGTGCCTTAGGGTATGTCTACACTGCACGGTTGTCGACAAAACTTTTCTCTTTTGCGGGTACTTAAAAAAGCCCCCCGCGAAAGACAAACGTTTTTCCGACGCAAGCGGCGGTGTGAACGCTGCTCTGTCGGCAGGAGCGCTCTGTCGACAAAGCTTATGCCGCTCGCGGGGCTGGAAGTATTTTGTCGGCAAAAGTGCCAACAAAATACCACAAAAGAGCGTTCACACACACTGACTTTTAGCGACAAGACACTGTCGACCCAGCCTTGTCGCTAAGAGCTGCGTGATGTAGAGAAGCCCTTAGTGGGTCATAACTGAGAATAGTAAATTCAGGACAAAGTGCTGAGAAATGGGGCAGGCACCCCCAAAAAGCAGTGGTCATTCTCTGATAAGAGATACCAAACCAGCAACCAAAGTAAACTTCTCTTTCACCCCACTCGCTAACAAGAAGTCAGTAAAGCAATCTCCTTAGGCATTCCAGTCCTTTTATTGCCACCAAAAACACTGCATTTACTGCCGAGTGGTTATTTGAAGCCAATTCCATCAAACAAAAGGGTTCTTCAGATCCTAAAGGACCAGCCACATACCCAGGTCGATATACAACACAGATTTTACAAGAAGTGGAAGATTAGGCAAATGACCAGGGAGGAGTATAAAAATATTGCTCAGGCATGCAGGAGTGAAATCAGGAAGGCCAAATCACACTTGGAGTTGCAGCTAGCAAGAGATGTTAAGAGTAACAAGAAGGTACATTCTTCAGGTATGTTAGCAGAAGAAGAAAGTCAAGGAAAGTGTGGGCCCCTTACTGAATGGGGGAGGCAACCTAGTGACAGAGGATGTGGAAAAAGCTAATGTACTCAATGCTTTTTTTGCCTCTGTCTTCACAAAGAAGGTCAGCTCCCAGACTGCTGCACTGGACAGCACAGCATGGGGAGAAGGTGACCAGCCCTCTGTGGAGAAAGAAGTGGTTCAGGACTATTTAGAAAGGCTGGACGAGCACAGTCCACGAGGCCGGATGCGATGCATCAGAGGGTGCTAAAGGAGTTGGCGGATGTGATTGCAGAGCCGTTGGCCACTATCTTTGAAAACTCATGGCGATCGGGGGAGATCCCAGATGACTGGAAAAAGGCTAATGTAGTGCCCATCTTTAAAAAAGGAAGAAGGAGGATCCGGGGAGCTACAGGCCAGTCAGCCTCACCTCAGTCCCTGGAAAAATCATGGAGCAGGTCCTCAAGGAATCAATTCTGAAGCACTTAGAGGAGAGGAAAGTGATCAGGAACAGTCAGCGTGGATTCACCAAGGGCAAGTCATGCCTGACTAACCTAATTGCCTTCTATGACGAGATAACTGGCTCTGTGGATGAGGGGAAAGCAGTGGATGTGTTATACCTTGACAGGTCTGGAATGATGGAATCTCTGCCTTTCCCTACCTTCTGCCAGCAGTAAGCATGAGCAGGATGGAAATGGTTTCCCTTCCCAAGAATTGGGCATTTTATCCCTTTCCACAGGAGTAAACATTATCGTCAATTCACACGTTGCAAAAGAGCATTCACAAGGATTGATGGCATCCCGTGCCGTTTGTTTAGATCCTCGGCCTTTGAAGTTGGTTTGGACAATCCCCATTGTGACGTTTACCTCGTTCCTGAACCTTTGTCTGTCTTCAGTTATTGGCTCTTCTTTTCCCTCCGGGGTCCCTTCAGCACAGATCCTGCATCTAGTCACAGTCTTGGGGCTGTGGTGTCACCAGGGCTGTCCTTAGAATTTATGGCGCCCTACGCAATCTCCCTGCCCCTACCCCATTACCCCCACGTGACTTGTTTCCACTGCAGCTCGCCCCCCCACACTCTCCCCCTGCCCTCCCCTCCCCATGGTACGCTACCTGGCACAGTCCAGCAGGGAGGCGGTTAAATGCCTGGCTGCTGTGGAGTGGGGAGCAGGGAGCCGTGGCTAGGAGGCACTGGCGGTGGCCCCGGGCCCCGCGCCTTGGGGGGTCTCGCGCTTCAGGGGGATGCAGAAGCGTGGGGCCCAGGACAACCCAGAGGGTTATCAGGGGCCTGGCACTAGCAGCAGGGGTTGGGCCCGACCCCACACTCACCGTCAGGAAGCAGAGCGCCCCGGCCCCAGCCTGCTCCACTCTGCGGCTCCTCGCATCGCTCAGAGAAGGGGGCTTGGGGGAAGGGTTGCAGTGGTGGTGAAGCAGGGGCAGGAAGAGTTGGGGGTGGGGCCTGGCATGGACGGGGGGTTGTCCCAGGCCCGGCACCCCCTAGCGATGGCCCTGGCAGTAATAACCAGGTAATCTCCCGCCCCGCCAGCGTTTGCATGTTCCCGTCACCATAATTTGGGGGACCACGGGGACAGCAGGTAAGGGACGGCCCTGGGGGTTGCAGACTCTGGTGAGGGGAAGATGCAGGGTGCTCCTGCACGTTGGGAGGCCCTGTCTGGAGCTATCTCCCAACCCCAGGGCTGCACATCTGCAAGAAGCACATCTCCCCTCTTGGGGTCAACCTGACGCCCTCACCCCCAGGACTGAGTCCTTCTCCAGCCCCCTTTCCTGAAGGGCTGTGACGTGGGCTCTGGGGGTTAAGAAAATCCTCCCTCTGTCCAGGTGTCCCTGACACCAGCAGCGTTCTTTCTGCTGCTTCCTTTGTGCTGCCAGGCAAGGGGAAGTCACCCCCGCCCCCAGCCAGCCGGGTCATTTCCATCTTCACACACAGGCATGTTCAGCCTGAAGGCTCCTTGGATTCAAACCCTTGGCAGAGGCTGAATTTTGCCTTAAAGGGATATCGTCCTTTCCCTTAAGTATGTCAAAATGGATGTCCTGGTGAATCCCAACTCCCGCTCCCCCTGGGGATCAGATGTGCCTGAGCGCAGCAGCGTAAAACCGGACATATGCCCTGGGGCCTGGAGGGAGAGCCCATCTGCCACCACCCCATGTCCTCGAGGGGTTGGCTGTGTGACTGCTTTCCTCTGAAAGGTCAGCTCCACAGTTCACGCTCTGAGGCTGAGTTCCAGGCTGGTGGCCTGGGGGAGTGTTGGGGGCAGGTAGAGGTTTAGTCAGCCCCTCTGTGTGGGGTGTCCATCCCCAGGTGACCAGCATGAGGACATTCCTGTGCTAACAACATGACTTCCCCAGGGTCCTGGCTGGGCACACACACCTGCTGAGAGGGTTGGTCAGGGCTTTCGTTCTCTCCCACTGAAGCTTTCCTAGACATTTTCCCATCTTCTTCAAAAGGCCTTTCCCTGTTTTCCTCTCCTGGCGCCCCCTGTAAGCCACCATCCGTGGTGCTCTCTAGGGCCAGGTCTATGCTTTCCTCAACTGCAGAACTCTGGCTGTGAACAATTGGAACAGCTTGTTCAGTGACAGGCACCTCTTGGACCCCTTTGTCTCTGAGGGCACTGCTGCAGGAGTTCATCTCGGCACCTCCCTTTGCTGCTGGAAACACGCTGCTTCTCCCTCCTGCCGGGGTGTCAAAGAGACTTTCTCTGTCTCTCTTAGCTTCTGGGATTTCCCCCTCCTCCCTGGGATCTCAACACAAAGATGCATTTCTGCTGTGGGTGACCACATCCACACCCTTAGCCACATGAAAAATTATACTCTGTCCTTGATTTACCAGCCGTTAATAGGCTTCATCTCTAGCTCTGCAGACCCAACCCTCTCAAAACCTTTCAAGTTTCAGAGTAGAAGCCGTGTTAGTCTGTATCCGCAAAAAGAACAGGAGTACTTGTGGCACCTTAGAGACTAACAAATTTAGTAGAGCATAAGCTTTCGTGGACTACAGCCCACTTCTTCGGATGCATCCACGAAAGCTTATGCTCTAATAAATTTGTTAGTCTATAAAACCTTTCAAGTAATCCTCAGGTGCTTCAGGGGTTTCTGTGCTGAGGACAGTGAATTAACGTGAACTGGCTGAGGCTTGTTGTTTCTCAGCTCAGGGCCCTGATTTCTCTGGTGCTCCGGGTAGTTCCACTGATCGCACTTCCTCAGGCTCTTCCTTGACAGGAGATTTGTAATGGGAATTACTAGGAGAGGAATGATCCTGGGGAAGTCAGTGCCCAGCCTCCTAACCCTGCTCCTTTGTCTTTGTTTAATGAACAGATTAAAGATAAAAGTATGTACTCAATACGTTCAGTGTCCATACAGTCTCTGTGCACATTGGATTTGAATGTTGTCCTTCATCTGTACACCACAAGTGTCCATTTGAAATCAAAAGATTCCTAATGCCCCATGGGCTACCTCTCCCTATGATACACAGGGTCACAAACATCGTGGTGAGTAGGACAGATTACTAAGTAATCACAGTGGGTTTCAGCCCTGTAGGATCACCTGTAAGGATTTTTCCTTCCTTTAAAGAGGGCAGAACCCAAACCCCATTCAGTAGATGCAGGGAAATCTTACAGTAAATTCTTCCCACATAGTCCCCTTTGTAAAGCTCGTCTATCAGAGCTTGCCTTAGCACAAGAAAATAAGGCCACGCAGTGGTAACCACACAAACCAGACATCATTTACTACGGGGAAAAGGGTTAGGATAGGATAGAGAAGAGTCGGATTAACAAAACTTTAACTCTGGAACTGCTCCACTCTCACAAACAATTAGACCCATGAGGTAATGTTGATGTTCTCTCTACTTTCTCTTGCAGTAACAGCGATGGACGGACGCTGTTCTCTTGACATTGGACATTAGGGATGGACTTCTATGCTGGACGCAGGAACGGGCGAGTATAGACCTAACTAAAACCCCTCCCTATCCCTCTTTGCGTCGTCTCTGCCTGGATGTTAGACCCTATCTACGCGGATTCAATCCGTGCATGGGAGTGTGCTTCCCAACCCAAAATAATATAGCAAATGGCAAAAGGTCACAACATTTTTTCCAAAGTCCAAGATGGCCACCTTATATATAACCCAAAAGATCCATGCCTTTCGTCCCTTCTTTTACTAAAATTTGGCAGGGGCAACCAGCATTTTACACACCGGGAGACTGGATTTGACCAATCGGGGGATATTCCGGGACAGGGTGACCCATCCAGAAGGGGGTTGTATATCTCCTCTGATATCTCCTCCCTCTGTCCTCTATCAATTGAAGTGGGCGTCAGCCCTGTAGAACCACCCCGAGAGGGGATTTGACCAAACAAGGAAGTGCTGTAGTGGAGTGACGTGCCCGCAAAAGGATCCCGTGATCCCTCTAAGAAGTCCCCCCCCACCCTTTACCAATTGGTGAGGGTTTCACTCCTACCTTAGGCCATCTCAGAAGGGAAACATGTACAAATCAGAACAGGTATAGCCCGAAGTCTAGGCCGTGATTTCTGCAAAAGACACCCTTGGAACGAGACGGCCTCTTCCACGCAGCGTTGTGTTGCGACTTCCAGGGCGATGCTGCTAGCCACGCAAACATGGAGCTCCAGAGATCGGCGGCTTCTTGCCTAGACCTTCGGGCACTACCTATTCTGATCGATACATTTCCCTTCTGGGATGGCCTAAAGGGTGTGTGTGAAACCCTGACCGATTAGTAGAGGACAGTGGGGGGATTTCATGGAGGGGTAATGGGCCCCTCTCGCGGGCAGGTCTCCCCACCATGGCACTAACCCTATTTGGTGAAATTCCCTCTCTGGTTGGTCCTAAGGGGATGAGGCCCACCCCAACTGGGAGGAGTTCTCGGAGGGGTCACATGACCCACTTCCGAATGGGTCACTCTCCCTCAGAACTTTCCCTCATTGTTCAAATCCATTCCTGAGGCAGATCGATGGAGATAAAACACCCCCAGATTGGTAGAGGAGTGGGAGGAGCTCTTAGAGGGGTCACATGCCACTCCTTGTTTCCGCTCATGTTTCCATCTTGACCCCAAAAGTCTTATGTCATGGGGTCAGTCTCATGGTGACAGATGAGCGATGCCTTAGGGGTGACGGGCGAGGTCCTATGGCTGAAAACAAATAACTGCCCTTAGCCTCAGGGTGGTTTGGCCTAATGGCCAGAGTCAAAATGGCTGCCCTCCCACGTAGGTCCGTGTAGCCTAACGACCAGAGTCCGTGCAGCCGCCCTCTCCGTCAGGGCTGTGTGGCCCAACGACCAGAGTCCGTGCGGCCGCCCTCTCCGTTGCGGCTGTGTGGTCCAACGACCAGAGTCCGTGTGGCCGCCCTCTCCGTCGGGGCTGTGTGGCCCAACGACCAGAGTCCGTGTGGCTGCCTGCTCTGTCGGGGCCGTCTGGCCCAACGACCAGAGTCCATGCGGCCGCCCTCTCCGTCGGGGCTGTGTGGCCCAGAGACCACAGTCTGTGTGGCTGCCCTCTCCGTTGCGGCTGTGTGGTCCAACGACCACAGTCCGTGCGGCCGCCCTCTCCGTCAGGGCTGTAGGGCCCAACGACCAGAGTCCGTGCGGTCGCCCTCTCCGTCGGGGCTGTGGGGCCCAATGAACAGAGTCCGAGCGGCCGCCCTCTCCGTCGGGGCGGTGTGGCCCAACGACCAGAGTCCGTGCGGCCGCCCTCTCCGTCGGGGCTGTGTGGCCCAACGACCAGAGTCCGTGTGGCTGCCCTCTCCGTCGGGGCTGTGTGGCCCAGAGACCAGAGTCCGTGCCGCTATCCTGTCTCTCATGCCTGTGTGGCCCGATGGCTCCAGACAATATGACTGCTCTCTCCCTCAGTGCTGTGTGGTCCAGAGACTAGAGTCAATATCGCTGCCCTTCAGCACAGGGCTGTTTAGCTGAGAGTTCAGAGACAAGATGGCTGCCCCTCCTCTTGGGGCTGTGCAGTCTAGTGGCATACTGGGGAGGTGGGCTGC
>NC_088814.1:14238035-14252399 GCF_011386835.1 Chrysemys picta bellii | reverse complement strand
AGTTTTCTCCTTTCCTACCACTGATTGTGCTGAAAACAAACTTCCCTTTTCCAAGGTAAGAGGCCCAGAGAAGTTTGGAACCTGTTCAGTCTGATCCCCCTGGTGCAGGCAGCATTCTAGGCCCAGAAAACACTGACTTAAGGTGGCCGAATTTGATTTTCTGCCTAAGACTTTGACGCTTGGAATCCCTGGGGACATTGGGGTTTATCCTTTTTGGTTTCCCTTTTCCTCTTTCCTCCCTCCTTTCTCCTCTTCTCTTGCTTCTTTTTCCCCTTTCCCTGGCTTCCCTCCCTCTACCAAGCAGGGGTGTGTGTGGTGTGTGGATGGGGTGGGGGGGTGCTCTGACTGCGGGAGGTCCTCACAAAGAGGTGGGGCTGGATCTGAGAGTGATCCCCTCTGATGGTGACCTGGGCCGTCCTTTGGGACATCTGGAGAGACCTCTCAGCCTCCTGCCCCTCAGAGTCTCAGTGCTGATTGGCCGAGCAGGGGGCTATCAAAAGCGAGGAGACTCAGGTCTTTTTGGCCTCTTTTCAAATCAGGCAAATAAGTCAGAACCAATCCAATGTACGGGATTAATCTTGCTGCTTCTCTCCATTAATTGTCTCTTAACAGCTCATGATTTCCTCTAATGGTCGAGGTCTTCTATAATACTTGCTGAATAATTACTATGAACCACTGTTGGTCTGTAGCTCACTTGAGAGCACTTTATTATACATCCGAAGAAGTGGGCTGTAGCCCACGAAAGCTTATGCTCTAATAAATTTGTTAGTCTCTAAGGTGCCACAAGTACTCCTGTTCTTTATTCTGATCAGTCACTGTATGAAATTCAAGATGTGACAGATAGGTTGAAAGTCAGGAGCAGTGTTTCCTCCAATTTTTTATGTCCGTGTGCGGAATGAATTTTGTGGTGTGCACCAATATGGGCAATTTTCTTATTTGACACATCACTTGTATATTGCTGCACATAACAAAATTCATTCTGCACATGGATGAGGTGTGGCACGGGTGAGGCTGAAGGGTTCTGAGTGTGGGAGGGGTCTAAAGTGGGGCAGAGAGTTGGGTTGTGGGCTCTGGGATGGGCCTGGGAATGAGGGGCTCAGGGCTAGTACAGAGGGTTGGGGTGCAGGGGGAGAGCGCTCTGGCTGGGGGTGCGGGCTCTGGAATGGGTCTAGGAATGAGGGGCTCAGAACTGGAGCTGAGGGTTGGGGTGCAGGGGGTGAGCACTCCAGCTGGAGATGTGGCCTCTGGGATGGGGCTGGGAATGAGGAGCTCAGGGCTAGGGCAGAGGGTTGGGGTGCAGGGGGCTGAGGGCTCCGGCTGGGGGTGTGGGCTCTGGGATGGGGCTGGGAATGAGGGGCTCAGGGCTAAGGCAGAGGATTGGGGTGCAGGGGGGTGAGGGCTCTGGCTGGGGGTGTGGGCTTTGGGATGGAGCTGGGAATGAGGGGCTCAGGGCTAGGACAGAGGGTTGGGGTGCAGGGGGAGAGGGCTCTGGCTGGGGGTGCGGGCTCTGAGATGGGGCTAGGACTGGGGGGCTCAGGACTGGAGTTGAGGGTTGGGGTGCAGGGGGTGAGGACTCCAGCTGGAGATGTGGCCTCTGGGATGGGTATGGGAATGAGGAGCTCAGGGCTAGGGCAGAGGGTTGGGGTGCAGGGGTTGAGGACTTCGGCTGGGGGTGCAGGCTCTGGGCTGGGGCTTGGAATGAGGGGTTTGGGGAGCAGGTTGTCCCAGGGAGAGAGGACTCCCCCAGCCCTCTCTCACCACAGCAGCAGGGCCAGGTGAGAGAGCAGCTGTCTCCTGGCCACAGCAACTCTGGTGGGGCTGGGCTGGGACTAGGGGAGGGGACAGGATTTATTTTTCCTAAGTCAAAACGGGGAAGGGAAGGAGTTATGCTTCAGTTTTTACCTTATAAACTTAGTTCCTATCTAATATACAAGACGCTATGGGAATAAGACACCATGTCATGTGGTGACATCACAAGAGCAGAGGGTGTGAGAACTACAGCCACCGAGAGGGCAGGGGATTTATAGTCAGATTGCTTCAAATGCTGCATTCGTCGGCTTACATTTAACAACAACGCTTAGCTAACAGAATGGAGAAAGGAATTCTCTGCTAAAGATTCAACCTGCCCCTTTGGCCAACTCCACCCCTTCCCTGAACAGAGTGTGCTCAGAACAACACCCCCACCCACCCACCCACACACACAAGCCCACAGCTGGGCACCCAGCACAAAGCAAGGGAGGGGGTTACTTGGCTTGTTTTATTTTTACTTTGCAAAAGGTTTTTTCAAAAGCATTTTCTGCCCCTTTTACCCGTGGTAAGGAAGCAGATGGTTGTGGGGAAGGGAACCTGAGAGTGGTGGAGCCAGGGCAGGGCGGGGAAGTTGCGGGAGGCTGAAGAGGGCAACGGGGGGCTGAATGTGACCAGGTGCGGTGGGGGGAAGGGAACAGTTGCCGGAGGCTGAACGGGGCACTGGGGGGCAGTTGCAGAAGGGGGCGATGGGAGGAAGGGGACATTTGGGGGGAGGCTGAAGGGGGCAATGGGTTGAAGGAGGCCAGGGGCAGAGAGGCAGTTGCGGGGGCTGCTCATCCCCACGGGAGGGGAGGAGGAAGAGGAGCTGCCCTTGTATCAGAAGCTGTTTCCTATTAGAACTTGCAACTTCACTGTTCCTGAGCAGGGTCCTGTGATCAAAGGGGAACTAGATGGGTTCATGGAGGACAGGTCCATCAATGGCTTAGCCGGGATGGGCAGAGATGTGTCCCTAGCCTCTGTCTGTCAGAAGCTGGGAATTGGGCGACAGGGGATGGGTCACTGGATGATTCCTATCTCGTCATTCCCTCTGGGGCACCTGGCACTGGTCACTGTTGGCAGACAGGACACTGGGCTAGTAGACCTTTGGTCTGACCCAGTCTGGCCATCCTTATCTTCTAATGTTCTTCTCACGTGCTCAGTAACGTCTGCTCACGCGCCATCAGAATCTGCTCCCTGCAATCAAAGGCAGGGAAAATCCCCCTGAAGGGGGGAAATCGGAGGGGAGGGATGGGCAGAGGGGACAAAACTGGGACAAGATTAGGGTTTCAGATTGGGGGGGCGCAGCCTGCCCTGCCAGGTACATGCAGAAGGGAAAACCCCCAGATAGAGTGAGGCAGAGGGGATAAAAGTTACCACGGATAGGGGAAGCCGTCAGCAGCAGTTCCAAACTAGGGTGTGGTGGAAGGTAGAAGGACTTGTGTTGCTCACTGGATGATCCATCTCAGCACCACCTCCCCAGGGCTGTGGTGTTAAAGGCCCCGGATGGCCCAGTGCCCAGGTACCGCAGCTCTGCTCTAGCTGAAATGGTGACTGAGCTGCCGAAGGAGACTGGATTCAGGGAAATAGTTTACACCCTCCCCCGCACCCCTCTGGGCTCTGCTGGCATCAGCCCCTGAGCCAGAGACTGCAGGTGATACGAGACATCTCGGGTAAGTGCTGGGCCCAGGCTGGAAAGTGTCTCTGCAGAAATGGCTCCTGCTCGCCCAATCCCTGCCCCGGAGTTTCTGCGCGGCTCAGAGCTGCTGCCCAGAGCCCCCAGGCTCACCCCCGTTAGCAGTGGCTGTAGCTATTGGCGAGGAAACGCCCACAGGAATGCAGGACAGTGACCGGCTCTTCGTGCAGGAGGGAGAGGGGAGAGACTGGACGGGGCAGCTGGAGCAATCAGTGGGGAGGGAGGTTCCGGATACCCAGCCTTGCCCAGCTCCATTCCCTGCAGCCCCCCGGGGCAGTGACTTTCCTGGGAGAGAGAGGGGCAGAGAAAGGAAAAGCCAGTTCCTGCCTCTGCCTGGTCCCTGCGCTGCTGGGGGAATGGGCTGTTCTGGGGACAGTGTCGGGGATCCCCCAAAGCGGCTCCTTTGATTCTGCTCTTTTCTGGCGTTTGGCTCAGAGACTCTTTTCCTGGGAGAGTGTAATAGCGTCTGGTGGGTTTAGTCCCGGAGGAGAGGTCGGGTCTGTGCTGTAATAACGTCACTGAGGCTTCTCCCAGCAGGGCAGAGTCTAGAGTGTTTGTCTACAGGGACAGAGCCTGGGGGAATCGGGGTGTGAAATGGACTAACACTCATTCAGAAACCTCATGAACTTCCCTTCTTGCCCTGACAGGCTGCAGAATAACGACCCCGTTTTGCTCCAGACCGTCCCATCTTCCTAGGGGCCGGGGAAGGGAAATGGCTGTGGTGGATCCAGCTCAGGAAGGGGATTTTGGGGGAGCTGCTGGGGAGGGTTGTTGTAGACGGGGAGGGTCATGAAATCATAGAGTTCACAGTTCTAAGGAAGGGTAGAAGGGAGTACAGCAAAATAGAGACAATGGATTTCAGGAAGGCGGATTTTGGTAAGCTCAGAGAGCTGATAGGTAAGGTCCCAAGGGAATCAAAATTGAGGGGAAAAACAACTGAGGAGAGATGGCAGTTTTTCAAAGGGACACTATTAAGGGCCCAAAAGCAAGCTATTCCGCTGAGTAGGAAAGATAGGAAATGTGGCAAAAGACCTCCTTGGCTTAACCACGAGATCTCACATGATCTAAAAAATAAAAGGAATCATATAAAAAATGATTTTACTCTTTGGTTGGGTACAGCAAAGTCAGATACTTTATTTTCTCTCTATCAATTGCATAGAGGGAGAGAGTGCACTAGGACACAGCGTCTCCTCCTCCTAGGCAGGTCTCTCCCAGGTAAACAATTACAGCAAGCATTTATACCTTTTGTTACAGACAATAATGAGCAACAGCTGCATTTTGTTTATACATAGGTCATCCTGATATCTTATTTTCCTCACTTGTTTAGACTCTAGTCTACATACAATATTATCTACACATTATCTACACAAGGTTGCAACAACTTCTCACAAAGTTCTTGCCCACTCACCTCACACAATCCTCGCTTCTACAAATCTCGCGTTATTAGGGTTACAGTTAGCCTAACTCTTGCTAATAAACTATCAGGCATTGCAATCCCCTTCCTGTCCTTCTTTCTCTGCTTCCACAATACATTAGAAGCAAGAGGAAGACCAAGGACAGGGTAGGCCCACTGCTCAGTGAGGAGGGAGAAACAGTAACAGGAAACTTGGAAATGGCAGAGATGCTTAATGACTTCTTCGTTTTGGTCTTCACCGAGAAGTCTGAAGGAATGACTAACATAGTGAATGCTAATGGGAAGGGGGTAGGTTTAGAAGATAAAATAAAACAGAACAAGTTCAAAATCACTTAGAAAAGTTAGATGCCTGCAAGTCACCAGGGCCTGATGAAATGCATCCTAGAATACTCAAGGAGCTAATAGAGGAGGTATCTGAGCCTCTAGCTATTATCTTTGGAAAATCATGGGAGACAGAAGAGATTCCAGAGGACTGGAAAAGGGCAAATATAGTGCCCATCTATAAAAAGGGAAATAAAAACAGCCCAGGAAATTACAGACCAGTTAGTTTAACTTTTGTGCCAGGGAAGATCAAGTAATCAAGGAAATCATCTGCAAACACTTGAATCATAGAATCATAGAATCATAGAATATTAGAGTTGGAAGGGACCTCAAGAGGTCATCTAGTCCAACCCCCTGCTCAAAGCAGGACCAATTCCCAGCTAAATCATCCCAGCCAGGGCTTTGTCAAGCCGGGCCTTAAAAACCTCCAAGGAAGGAGACTCCACCACCTCCCTAGGTAACGCATTCCAGTGTTTCACCACCCTCCTAGTGAAATAGTTTTTCCTGATATCCAACCTGGACCTCCCCCACCGCAACTTGAGACCATTGCTCCTTGTTCTGTCATCTGCCACCACTGAGAACAGCCGAGCTCCATCCTCTTTGGAACCCCCCTTCAGGTAGTTGAAGGCTGCTATCAAATCCCCCCTCATTCTTCTCTTCTGGAGACTAAACAATCCCAGTTCTCTCAGCCTCTCCTCATAAGTCATGTGCTCCAGACCCCTAATCATTTTTGTTGCCCTCCGCTGGACTCTTTCCAATTTTTCCACATCCTTCTTGTAGTGTGGGGCCCAAAACTGGACACAGTATTCCAGATGAGGCCTCACCAATGTCGAATAAAGGGGAACGATCACGTTCCTCGATCTGCTGGCAATGCCCCTACTTATACAGCCCAAAATGCCGTTAGCCTTCTTGGCAACAAGAGCACACTGTTGACTCATATCCAGCTTCTCGTCCACTGTGACCCCTAGGTCCTTTTCAGCAGAACTTGGATTCCCTATCACATTACCACTTGGAAGGTGGTAATGTGATAGGGAATAGCCAGCGTGGATTTGTAAAGAACAAATCATGTCAAACCAATCTGATAGCTTTCTTTGATAGGATAACGAGTCTTGTGGATAAGGGAGAAGCGGTGGATGTGGTATACCTAGACTTCAGTAAGGCATTTGATAGGGTCTCGCATGATATTCTTATCGATAAACTAGGCAAATACAACTTAGATGGGGCTACTATAAGGTGGGTGCGTAACTGCCTGGATAACAGTACTCAGAGAGTAGTTATTAATGGTTCCCAATCCTGCTGGAAAGGTATAACAAGTGGGGTTCCACAGGGATCTGTTTTGGGACCGGCTCTGTTCAATATCTTCATCGACGACTTAGATATTGGCATACAAAGTACATTTATTGAATTTGCAGATGATACCAAACTGGGAGGGATTGCAACTGCTTTGGAGGATAAGGTCATAATTCAAAATGATCTGGACAAATTGGAGAAATGGTCTGAGGTAAACAGGATGAAGTTTAAGAAAGACAAATGCAAAGTGCTCCACTTAGGAAGGAACAATCAGTTTCACACATACAGAATGGAAAGAGAATGTCTAGGAAGGAGTACGGCAGAAAGGGATCTAGGCGTTATAGTGGACCACAAGCTAAATATGAGTCAACAGTGTGATGCTGTTGCGAAAAAAGCAAACATGATTCTGGGATGCATTAACAGGTGTGTTGTGAGCAAGACATGAGAAGTCATTCTTCCGCTTTACTCTGCGCTGGTTAGGTCTCAACTGGAGTATTGTGTCCAGTTCTGGACACCACATTTCAAGGAAGATGTGGAGAAATTGGAGAGGGTCCAGAGAAGAGCAACATGACCTATGAAGGAAGGCTGAAAGAATTGGATTTGTTTAGTTTGGAAAAGAGAAGACTGAGAGAGGACATGATAGCAGTTTTCAGGTATCTAAAAGGGTGTCATAAGGAGGAGAGAGAAAACTTGTTCAGTAAAGCCTGGAATAAACTGCCTAGGGAGGTTGTGGAATCTCCATCTCTGGAGATATTTAAGAGTAGGTTAGATAAATATCTATCCGGGATGGTCTAGACAGTATTTGGTCCTGCCATGAGGGATTCAATGACCTCTCGAGGTCCCTTCCAGTCCTAGAATCTATGAATCTATGAAGGAGGCACCAACCTGTCATGTGTGATCTAAGGAGCAGGAAAAGAATCTGGGAATTACCTTTTGTAAAATCTCATCTTCTTTCGAAAACCTGTGGAAATAGCTGATTCAAGAAGTTGTTGACAGATGGATAGTACGCATCTATCACCTCCTGGGTTCACCAGCCATTGTCAACCAAGCAAGTTGGCAGACTGAAGGCAGGGCAAGAATGTTGAACCAGAACGGTCTTTGCTCTTGTCACACATGACATCACAATAAACCTATGCATACACACACACACACATAGACATACAGACAGAGGCTGGTACCATTAGCAACACTGAGAGACTCAGCCAAAATCTCTAGGAATTTTGATTTCTGGGAGGGGATGCACAAAGGACTGATACTTTGCATGTACAGAATATATCACATTGTACCTGTGGAGTTACAGAGTAGTTTACAAGCTTGAATTCAAGAAGCCTGACAGTTGCTCCGAGCAGGACCAGGTCATGGTGGGGCTGTACTGAGGGGTCTGCGAGCTGCAGCGGGACACGCTGGACTGGGTTTCGCTCTGGTGGAGCAGGTGAGAGGGTCTGGGGGCCAGTGCATTGGGGGAGGGGCTGTCACCCCAGTGGCTGAAGCCCGGAGCACTGACCCGCTCACCCCTCTTGTGGCTGAAGTCCAGAGCCCCAACCTCCCTCCCTGCCCTCCTGTGGATGAGTCGCAGAGCCCAGACCCCCCACTCCCCTCCACCTCCCCAGCGGCTGAAGCTTGGAGCCCTGATCCCCCCACCATGGCAGCCAAAGACCAGGTCTCTTCCCTTCATCTCTCTTGCTGGCTTGAGCCTGGACCACAAGCCCAGAGTCCTCCCTCCCCCCTCCCCCCTGGGTGCTATAGCCCGGATCCTGGAGTCTCTACCCAGTTGTGGGAGACCAGAGCCCCAAACCCAGAGCTCCCCCTCCGTCGATCAAGCCTGGAGCCCTGAGCCCATCCCCACCCCCGGAAGTTTTTTCGGAAGATGGTAAACACCTATGTAGGGCCCTATGAAATCTCTTTCATTATTGGGGAGTTTCCAATTTAGTATTTTCTGAGTTTTGTCCTTTCCATTTCTTAAAAATTAATTCCGTCTTTCTGGTTTTTGTATTAATCACAATTGTTTGATATGCTCTAATAAATTTGTTAGTCTCTATAGTGACACTACAGTCCACAGTCGTGTGGGGGGGGGGAAGGAGGTTGTGGGGGGAGTGGAGTGTGTGTGTGTGTGTGTGTTTGGGGAGAGTATGTATGCGTGTGTTGGGAAGTGGGGGAGGAGTGTGAGTGTGTGGGTGGAAGTTTATGGGGCGCAGTGGAGGTGAGTGTGTGGGGGCGGGGGGGAAGTTTGTGGGGGCAGTGGAGGTGAGTGTGAGTTGGGTGTGTGTGTGGGTGGAAGTTTGTGGGGGAAGTGGAAGTGAGTGTGTGTGTTGGGGGAGTGTGTGGGTGGAAGTTTGTGGGGGCAGTGGAGGTGAGTGTGTGGGTGGAAGTTTGTGGGGGCAGTGGAGGTGAGTGTGAGTTGGGTGTGTGTGTGGGTGGAAGTTTGTGGGGGAAGTGGAAGTGAGTGTGTGGGTAGGGGTGGAAGTTTGTGGGGGGCAGTGGAGGTGAGTGTGTGGGTCGGGGTGTCTGTGGGTGGAAGTTTGTGGGGGCAGTGGAGGTGAGTGTGTGGATGGGGGTGGGGGAAGTTTGTAGGGGGCAGTGGAGGTGAGTGTGTGGATGGGGGTGGGGGGAAGTTTGTGGAGGCAGTGGAGGTGAGTGTGTGGGTGGAAGTTTGTGGGGGCAGTGGAGGTGAGTGTGTGGGTGGGGGTGGGTGGAAGTTTGTGGGGGCAGTGGAGGTGAGTGTGTCGGTGGGGGGAAGTTTGTGGGGGCAGTGGAGTGGAGTGTGTGGGTGGGGGGAAGTTTGTAGGGGCAGTGGAGGGGAGTGTGTGGGTGGGGAGAAGTTTGTGGGGAAAGTGGAGGTGAGTGTGTGTGTTGGGGGAGTGTGTGGGTGGAAGTTTGTGGGGCAGTGGAGTTGAGTGTGTGGGTGGAGGTGAGTGTGTGGAAGTTTGTGGGGGCAGTGGAGGTGAGTGGGTGGGTGGAGGTGAGTGGAAGTTTGTGGGAGCAGTATAGGTGAGTGTGTGGTGGAAGTTTGTGGGGGGCAGTGGAGGTGAATGTGTGGGTGGGGGTGGAAGTTTGTGGGGGGCAGTGGAGGTGAGTGTGTGGATGGGGCTGGGGGGAAGTTTGTGGAGGCAGTGGAGGTGAGTGTGTGGGTGGAAGTTTGTGGGGGCAGTGGAGGTGAGTGTGTGGGTGGGGGTGGGTAGAAGTTTGTGGGGGCAGTGGAGGGGAGTGTGTGGGTGGGGGTGTCTGTGGGTGGACGTTTGTGGGGGTAGTGGAGGTGAGTGTCTGGGTGGAAGTTTGTGGGAGCAGTGGAGGTGAGTGTGTGGATGGGGGTGGGGGGAAGTTTGTGGGGGCAGTGGAGGGAGTGTGGGGGTGTGGGTGGGTGGAAGTTTGTGGGGGAAGTGGAAGTGAGTGTGTGTGTTGGGGGAGTGTGTGGGTGGAAGTTTGTGGGGGTAGTGGAGGTGAGTGTGGGGTGGAGGTGAGTGTGTGGGTGGAAGTTTGTGGGGGCAGTGGAGGTCAGTGGGTGGGTGGAGGTGAGTGGAAGTTTGTGGGAGCAGTGTAGGTGAGTGTGTGGTGGAAGTTTGTGGGGGGCAGTGGACGTGAATGTGTGGGTAGGGGTGGAAGTTTGTGGGGGGCAGTGGAGGTGAGTGTGAGTTGAGGGGGTGTCGGTGGAACTTTGTGGGGGGCAGTGGAGGTGAGTGTGTGGGTGGGGGTGTCTGTGGGTGGACGTTTGTGGGGGCAGTGGAGGTGAGTGTGTGGGTGGAAGTTTGTGGGGGCAGTGGAGGTGAGTGTGTGGAGGGGGTGGGTGGAAGTTTTGGGGGCAGTGGAGGGGAGTGTGTCGGTGGGGGTGTCTGTGGGTGGACGTTTGTGGGGGTAGTGGAGGTGAGTGTCTGGGTGGAAGTTTGTGGGGGCAGTGGAGGTGAGTGTGTGGGTGGGGGTGGGTGGAAGTTTGTGGGGGCAGTGGAGGGGAGTGTGGGGGTGTGGGTGGGTGGAAGTTTGTGGGGGCAGTGGAGGTGAGTGTGTGGGTGGAGGTGAGTGTGTGGAAGTTTGTGGGGGCAGTGGAGGTGAGTGGGTGGGTGGAGGTGAGTGGAAGTTTGTGGGAGGAGTATAGGTGAGTGTGTGGTGGAACTTTGTGGGGGGCAGTGGAGGTGAATGTGTGGGTAGGGGTGGGGGTGGAAGTTTGTGGGGGGCAGTGGAGGTGAGTGTGTGGATGGGGGTGGGGGGAAGTTTGTGGAGGCAGTGGAGGTGAGTGTGTGGTGGAAGTTTGTGGGGGGCAGTGGACGTGAATGTGTGGGTAGGGGTGGAAGTTTGTGGGGGGCAGTGGAGGTGAGTGTGAGTTGAGGGGGTGTCGGTGGAACTTTGTGGGGGGCAGTGGAGGTGAGTTTGTGGGTGGGGGTGTCTGTGGGTGGACGTTTGTGGGGGCAGTGGAGGTGAGTGTGTGGGTGGAAGTTTGTGGGGGCAGTGGAGGTGAGTGTGTGGAGGGGGTGGGTGGAAGTTTGTGGGGGGCAGTGGAGGTGAGTGGGTGGGTGGAAGTTTGTGGGGGCAGTGGAGGTGAGTGGGTGGGTGGAAGTTTGTGGGGGAAGTGGAGGTGAGTGGGTGGGTGGAGGTGAGTGGAAGTTTGTGGGAGCAGTGTATGTGAATGTATGTTTGGGTTGGGCATGGGTGGAAGTTTGTGGGGGGCAGTGGAGGTGAATGTGTGGGTAGGGGTGGGGGTGGAAGTTTGTGGGGGGCAGTGGAGGTGAGTGTGTGGGTGGGGGTGTCTGTGGGTGGAATTTGTGGGGGCAGTGGAGGTGAGTGTGTGGGTGGAAGTTTGTGGGGGCAGTGGAGGTGAGTGTGTGGGTGGGGGTGGGTGGAAGTTTGTGGGGTCAGTGGAGGTGAGTGCGTGGGTGGGGGGAAGTTTGTGGGGGCAGTGGAGTGGAGTTTGTGGGTGGGGGGAAGTTTGTAGTGGCAGTGGAGGGGAGTGTGTGGGTGGGGGGAAGTTTGTAGGGGCAGTGGAGGGGAGTGTGTGGGTGGGGGGAAGTTTGTGGGGGCAGTGAAGGTGAGTGTGTGGATGCTGGTGGGTAGAAGTTTGTGGGGGCAGTGGAGGGGAGTGTGTCGGTGGGGGTGTCTGTGGGTGGACGTTTGTGGGGGTAGTGGAGGTGAGTGTCTGGGTGGAAGTTTGTGGGAGCAGTGGAGGTGAGTGTGTGGATGGGGGTGGGGGGAAGTTTGTGAGGGCCAGTGGAGATGAGTGTGTGGATGGGGGTGGGGGAAGTTTGTGGGGGCAGTGGAGGTGAGTGTGTGGGTGGGGGTGGGTGGAAGTTTGTGGGGGCAGTGGAGGGAGTGTGGGGGTGTGGGTGGGTGGAAGTTTGTGGGGGAAGTGGAAGTGAGTGTGTGTGTTGGGGGAGTGTGTGGGTGGAAGTTTGTGGGGGTAGTGGAGGTGAGTGTGTGGGTGGAAGTTTGTGGGGGCAGTGGAGGTCAGTGGGTGGGTGGAGGTGAGTGGAAGTTTGTTGTGAGCAGTGTAGGTGAGTGTGTGGTGGAAGTTTGTGGGGGGCAGTGGACGTGAATGTGTGGGTAGGGGTGGAAGTTTGTGGGGGGCAGTGGAGGTGAGTGTAAGTTGAGGGGGTGTCGGTGGAACTTTGTGGGGGCAGTGGAGGGGAGTGTGTGGGTGGGGGTGTCTGTGGGTGGACGTTTGTGGGGGCAGTGGAGGTGAGTGTGTGGGTGGAAGTTTGTGGGGGCAGTGGAGGTGAGTGTGTGGAGGGGGTGGGTGGAAGTTTGTGGGGGCAGTGGAGGTGAGTGTCTGGGTGGAAGTTTGTGGGGGCAGTGGAGGTGAGTGTGTGGGTGGGGGTGGGTGGAAGTTTGTGGGGGCAGTGGAGGGGAGTGTGGGGGTGTGGGTGGGTGGAAGTTTGTGGGGGCAGTGGAGGTGAGTGTGTGGGTGGATGTGAGTGTGTGGAAGTTTGTGGGGGCAGTGGAGGTGAGTGGGTGGGTGGAGGTGAGTGGAAGTTTGTGGGAGCAGTATAGGTGAGTGTGTGGTGGAACTTTGTGGGGGGCAGTGGAGGTGAATGTGTGGGTAAGGGTGGGGGTGGAAGTTTGTGGGGGGCAGTGGAGGTGAGTGTGTGGATGGGGGTGGGGGGAAGTTTGTGGAGGCAGTGGAGGTGAGTGTGTGGGTGGAAGTTTGTGGGGGCAGTGGAGGTGAGTGTGTGGGTGGGGGTGGGTAGAAGTTTGTGGGGCAGTGGAGGGGAGTGTGTGGGTGGGGGTGTCTGTGGGTGGACGTTTGTGGGGGTAGTGGAGGTGAGTGTCTGGGTGGAAGTTTGTGGGAGCAGTGGAGGTGAGTGTGTGGATGGGGGTGGGGGGAAGTTTGTGGGGGCCAGTGGAGATGAGTGTGTGGATGGGGGTGGGGGAAGTTTGTGGGGGCAGTGGAGGTGAGTGTGTGGGTGGGGGTGGGTGGAAGTTTGTGGGGGCAGTGGAGGGAGTGTGGGGGTGGGGGTGGGTGGAAGTTTGTGGGGGAAGTGGAAGTGAGTGTGTGTGTTGGGGGAGTGTGTGGGTGGAAGTTTGTGGGGGTAGTGGAGGTGAGTGTGTGGGTGGAGGTGAGTGTGTGGGTGGAAGTTTGTGGGGGCAGTGGAGGTCAGTGGGTGGGTGGAGGTGAGTGGAAGTTTGTGGGAGCAGTGTAGGTGAGTGTGTGGTGAAGTTTGTGGGGGGCAGTGGACGTGAATGTGTGGGTAGGGGTGGAAGTTAGTGGGGGGCAGTGGAGGTGAGTGTGAGTTGAGGGGGGTGTCGGTGGAACTTTGTGGGGGACAGTGGAGGTGAGTGTGTGGGGTGGGGGTGTCTGTGGGTGGACGTTTGTGGGGGCAGTGGAGGTGAGTGTGTGGGTGGAAGTTTGTGGGGGCAGTGGAGGTGAGTGTGTGGAGGGGGTGGGTGGAAGTTTGTGGGGGGCAGTGGAGGTGAGTGGGTGGGTGGAAGTTTGTGGGGGAAGTGGAGGTGAGTGGGTGGGTGGAGGTGAGTGGAAGTTTGTGGGAGCAGTGTATGTGAATGTATGTGTGGGGTGGGCATGGGTGGAAGTTTGTGGGGGGCAGTGGAGGTGAATGTGTGGGTACGGGTGGGGGTGGAAGTTTGTGGGGGGCAGTGGAGGTGAGTGTGTGGGTGGGGGTGTCTGTGGGTGGAATTTGTGGGGGCAGTGGAGGTGAGTGTGTGGGTGGAAGTTTGTTTGGGCAGTGGAGGTGAGTGTTTGGATGGGGGTGGGGGGAAGTTTGTAGGGGACAGTGGAGGTGAGTGTGTGGATAGGGGTGGGGGGAAGTTTGTGGAGGCAGTGGAGGTGAGTGTGTGGGTGGAAGTTTGTGGGGGCAGTGGAGGTGAGTGTGTGGGTGGGGGTGGGTGGAAGTTTGTGGGGGCAGTGGAGGTGAGTGCGTGGGTGGGGGGAAGTTTGTGGGGGCAGTGGAGTGGAGTTTGTAGGTGGGGGGAAGTTTGTAGTGGCAGTGGAGTGGAGTGTGTGGGTGGGGGGAAGTTTGTAGGGGCAGTGGAGGGGAGTGTGTGGGTGGGGGAAGTTTGTGGGGGCAGTGAAGGTGAGTGTGTGGATGGTGGTGGGGGGAAGTTTGTGGGGGCAGTGGAGGGGAGTGTGGCGGCGAGGGGAAGCTTGTGGGGGAAGTGGAGGTGAGTGTGTGGGTGGGGGGAAGTTTGTGGGGGCAGTGGAGGGGAGTGTGGGGATGGGGGGAAGTTTGTGGGGGCAGTGGAGGGGAGTGTGTGGTTGGGGGTGGGTGGAAGTTTGTGGGGGCAGTGGAGGTGAATGTGTGGGTGGAGGTGGGGGGAAGTTTGTGGGGGCAGTGGAGGGGAGTGTGAGGGTGGGGGGAAGTTTGTGGGGGTAGTGGAGGGGAGTGTGTGGTTGGGGGTGGGTGGAAGTTTGTGGGGGCAG
>NC_088814.1:14235731-14238025 GCF_011386835.1 Chrysemys picta bellii | reverse complement strand
GGGGGTGTGGGTGGGTGGAAGTTTGTGGGGGAAGTGGAAGTCAGTGTGTGTGTTGGGGGAGTGTGTGGGTGGAAGTTTGTGGGAGCAGTGGAGGTGAGTGTGTGGATGGGGGTGGGGGGAAGTTTGTGGGGGCCAGTGGAGATGAGTGTGTGGATGGGGGTGGGGGAAGTTTGTGGGGGCAGTGGAGGTGAGTGTGTGGGTGGGGGTGGGTGGAAGTTTGTGGGGACAGTGGAGGGAGTGTGGGGGTGTGGGTGGGTGGAAGTTTGTGGGGGAAGTGGAAGTGAGTGTGTGTGTTGGGGAGTGTGTGGGTGGAAGTTTGTGGGGGTAGTGGAGGTGAGTGTGTGGGTGGAGGTGAGTGTGTGGGTGGAAGTTTGTGGGGGCAGTGGAGGTCAGTGGGTGGGTGGAGGTGAGTGGAAGTTTGTGGGAGCAGTGTAGGTGAGTGTGTGGTGGAAGTTTGTGGGGGGCAGTGGACGTGAATGTGTGGGTAGGGGTGGAAGTTTGTGGGGGGCAGTGGAGGTGAGTGTGAGTTGAGGGGGTGTCGGTGGAACTTTGTGGGGGGCAGTGGAGGTGAGTGTGTGGGTGGGGGTGTCTGTGGGTGGACGTTTGTGGGGGCAGTGGAGGTGAGTGTGTGGAGGGGGTGGGTGGAAGTTTGTGGGGGGCAGTGGAGGTGAGTGGGTGGGTGGAAGTTTGTGGGGGCAGTGGAGGTGAGTGGGTGGGTGGAAGTTTGTGGGGGAAGTGGAGGTGAGTGGGTGGGTGGAGGTGAGTGGAAGTTTGTGGGAGCAGTGTATGTGAATGTATGTGTGGGGTGGGCATGGGTGGAAGTTTGTGGGGGGCAGTGGAGGTGAATGTGTGGGTAGGGGTGGGGGTGGAAGTTTGTGGGGGGCAGTGGAGGTGAGTGTGTGGGTGGGGGTGTCTGTGGGTGGAATTTGTGGGGGCAGTGGAGGTGAGTGTGTGGGTGGAAGTTTGTTTGGGCAGTGGAGGTGAGTGTGTGGATGGGGGTGGGGGGAAGTTTGTAGGGGACAGTGGAGGTGAGTGTGTGGATAGGGGTGGGGGGAAGTTTGTGGAGGCAGTGGAGGTGAATGTGTGGGTGGAAGTTTGTGGGGGCAGTGGAGGTGAGTGTGTGGGTGGGGGTGGGTGGAAGTTTGTGGGGTCAGTGGAGGTGAGTGCATGGGTGGGGGGAAGTTTGTGGGGGCAGTGGAGTGGAGTTTGTGGGTGGGGGGAAGTTTGTAGTGGCAGTGGAGGGGAGTGTGTGGGTGGGGGGAAGTTTGTAGGGGCAGTGGAGGGGAGTGTGTGGGTGGGGGGAAGTTTGTGGGGGCAGTGAAGGTGAGTGTGTGGATGGTGGTGGGTAGAAGTTTGTGGGGGCAGTGGAGGGGAGTGTGTCGGTGGGGGTGTCTGTGGGTGGACGTTTGTGGGGGTAGTGGAGGTGAGTGTCTGGGTGGAAGTTTGTGGGAGCAGTGGAGGTGAGTGTGTGGATGGGGGTGGGGGGAAGTTTGTGGGGGCCAGTGGAGATGAGTGTGTGGATGGGGGTGGGGGAAGTTTGTGGGGGCAGTGGAGGTGAGTGTGTGGGTGGGGGTGGGTGGAAGTTTGTGGGGGCAGTGGAGGGAGTGTGGGGGTGTGGGTGGGTGGAAGTTTGTGGGGGAAGTGGAAGTGAGTGTGTGTGTTGGGGGAGTGTGTGGGTGGAAGTTTGTGGGGGTAGTGGAGGTGAGTGTGTGGGTGGAGGTGAGTGTGTGGGTGGAAGTTTGTGGGGGCAGTGGAGGTCAGTGGGTGGGTGGAGGTGAGTGGAAGTTTGTGGGAGCAGTGTAGGGGAGTGTGTGGTGGAAGTTTGTGGGGGGCAGTGGACGTGAATGTGTGGGTAGGGGTGGAAGTTTGTGGGGGGCAGTGGAGGTGAGTGTGAGTTGAGGGGGTGTCGGTGGAACTTTGTGGGGGGCAGTGGAGGTGAGTGTGTGGGTGGAAGTTTGTGGGGGCAGTGGAGGTGAGTGTGTGGAGGGGGTGGGTGGAAGTTTGTGGGGGCAGTGGAGGGGAGTGTGTCGGTGGGGGTGTCTGTGGGTGGACGTTTGTGGGGGTAGTGGAGGTGAGTGTCTGGGTGGAAGTTTGTGGGGGCAGTGGAGGTGAGTGTGTGGGTGGGGGTGGGTGGAAATTTGTGGGGGCAGTGGAGGGGAGTGTGGGGGTGTGGGTGGGTGGAAGTTTGTGGGGACAGTGGAGGTGAGTGTGTGGGTGGAGGTGAGTGTGTGGAAGTTTGTGGGGGCAGTGGAGGTGAGTGTGTGGGTGGAGGTGAGTGTGTGGAAGTTTGTGGG
>NC_088814.1:14187206-14235231 GCF_011386835.1 Chrysemys picta bellii | reverse complement strand
TCGCTCTTGGGACTGAGAGGGACCAGACATCAATCCAGGTTCTCCACATCTTTCTAAACAAGTCTCTCCTATTTCAAACTTGTAAGTAAATAGCCAGGCAAGGCGTGTTAGTTTTCCTTTGTTTTCTCAACTTGTAAATGTACCTTTTACTAGAGTGTTTATCTTTGTTTGCTATACTTTGAACCTGAGGCTAGAGGGAGGTCCTCTGAGCTCTTTAAGTCTGATTACCCTGTAAAGTTATTTTCCATACTAATTTTACAGAAATAATTTTTACCTTTTTCTTTAATTAAAAGCCTTCTTTTTAAGAACCTGATTGATTTTTCCTTGTTTTTAAATCCAAGGGGGTTGGATCTGTATTCACCAGAAGTTGGTGAAAGAAGGAGGGGAGATGGTTAATTTCTCCTTGTTTTAAGATCCCAGGGGGGTTGAATCTGTATTCACCAGGGGTTGGTGAAAGGAAGGAGGGGGGATGGTTAATTTCTCCTTGTTTTAAGATCTCAGGGGGGTTGAAACTGTATTCACCAGGAGTTGGTGGGAGAAGGAGGGGGAATGGTTCATTTCTCCCTGCTTTAAGATCCAAGGGATTTGGATCTGTATTTACCAGGGAATTGGTGAAGAGTTTCTCAAGGCTTCCCAGGGAAGGGAATCCATTTGGGAATGGTGGCAGTGGACCAGATCTAAGCTGGTAGTTAAGCTTAGAAGTCTTCATGCAGGCCCCCACATTTGTACCCTAAAGTTCAAAGTGGGGAAGCAGCCTTAACAGCATCACACGTACATACAAGATGGAGCGCTCAGCCCCGAGTCCCAGCTATTCCCTACTTCCTGGAACAGAGGGGGCCTGTCCCCACTGGCCTATAAACAGCCCCACTGTGTAACCCAGAGGTGGCTGCATCTTAGCACCAAGACACCAGCGGTCACTGCTCTAGTGGAGATGGTACACACAGGCCACTGCCCCACGTGGCTACCAGAGGTCACAGACTGGGCACTGGTTGGGGGGATACACGCAGGGCACTGCTGCACCTGGCCACCGGGGGTCACTGCTGCAATGGTGGTGGTAGGGGAATGAAACAGGCCACTGCCTGAAGTGGCCACTACCATAATGGTGTGTGTGTGGGGGGGGAGGGAGATACCAAGAGGGCACTGCCACACCAGGAGGTCACTGCTCCAATCACTAGAGATACACATCGGGTTGTGCCCCAACTGGCCAACAGGGGGGCACTGTGTCAGACAGAGAGAGAGAGGGAGAGGGGTGTGTGTGTGTGGAGAGAAGAGGAAATCAAAGGCCACTGCCTCACTTACCCCCAGGGGTCACTACCCAAATAGGGGACACACACACACACACACACACACACGGCACTGCCCCAGCTGGCCAGCAGGGGTCACTGCCCCAGTTGGGGGATACACATCCCACGGGGATGCAGGGATCAGTGCCTGCCATACCTGTCACAGAGGGTGAGGGGGGGCTACACACAGGGCACTGCCCCACGTGGCAAACAGGGCACATCCCTAGTGGGGAGTGACGCACACCAGGAGCAGGGCTCACGGCCACAATGGGGTTGGAAGATACACAGGCACTGCCTGACACCCAGGCCCCTGCCCCCTTGGGGGAAGTGAAGAACATACCTAGGGCACCGACTCCTCTGGCTACCAGTGGCCACTGCCCCAGTGCAAGGGCTGGGGTGTGTAAATACACACAGGGGACAGCCCCACCTGGGTAACACGCTTCACTGAGATGAGTGTGGGATACGCAGAGGGCACTGCGCCAATGGCTGATATACATACAGGGCCCTGCCTCACCCAGCCACCAACCGTCAAAGGCGCAATGGCAGTGGTGGGGTCACATAGGCAACTGCCATCAGTGGCCACCAGGGGTCGCTGCAGCAACAATAGGGGGAATACATGCCAGGCATTGCCGCACCTGGCCACCAGGGGTCACTGTTCCAACAAGAAGGCACTGACAGGGCACTCCCGTGCCTGGCCAGCAGGGATCACTATCACAGTGTTGGGGGGGGAGATACACATATGGCACTATCCCATCTGGGCAGCAGGGGGCACTGCACCCTGACACCTACCCACACATACCCCCGGTGAGCAGGGGGGTGCCTGGGTCTTATTCTGCACTTTCAGAAATGAGGCAAAGGCTAATTTTACTAAAATTTCTGCTGAAGAAAGCTCTAAGTTACAACCCTACATTGCCAAGCACCTGCCCAAAGCCAGAACAGTGTCCCTGCTGCCAGCAGAGACCCCAGAACACACAGACCCAAAGGGAAAGAAGCTTTTAGGCCAAGCAGTGACAGACTCTGGGGAGGGGCTATGGGGAAGCAGAGAAAGAGCAACTAACCACAGTGGGGAACGGATTCCGCTAGGACATCAAACCAACTCCAGCCAGGCTGGATACCAGCAATTCGGGGCTGGAGCAGCTCCAGCCAGGCTGGGCGGGGGCAGGTGACCTCGGTCTCTGTGCTGAGCAGGCTGCTTTGGCTGCGAGGAGGGACAAGGAACTCCCGGCCAGGGTCTTGCTGCCCAAGGGGGGAGGGGGGGGTGAGATCTGTGGCAATCTCTGGAGTAGCTGGTTCAGCAGCCGTGAGCCCCACGCTTGTCCCTGCCCGAGCTCTCCAGGAGCACATTACGCCCAGGTGTACGCACTGGATGTAAGCACCAGTGTAACGCTACAGAGCCACTCTCTCTCTGTTGAGTGCTGCCTGCGAGAGACAGGGGCGGAGTCAGACGGGGCAGCAGATGACAGGGCCAGCCCCCACTGTATGCCACACACCCCCATCCATCTGCCTGCCTCACACACTCATCGATCTCCACATCATCCCGCTGTCCCTCCGATTGTCCATGCACTGCCCAGCACAAGGAGGTGTGGACAGGGCCCGATTAACCTTTTGTAGGGCCGGCGCCAAACAGATTTGTGGGCTCCCATGGGGGAATGGGGCATGGCACGAGGGGGGTTGATCCCCAGAGCGAGGGGCTGGCCAGGGGCAAGGCGCGGGGGGAGAGGGGAGGTACAGCCACGGTCCACGCAACCCCGCCAGAGGCCACTGGCCCACCCAGCCCTGCGCTGCCAGCGTGCTCTGCCATACTAGCCCCCGCCCATTACCCCCACCCCCTTATGCCTGGCAACTGCCATGCCCAGTGCCCCTCTGGCCCGCAGAGCCCTATAACCAGCACCCCCCACTGCCTAGTGCCCCTCTCACAGGCCCCCCACAACTGCCCAGCACTCCACATTCCTGAGGGAATTCAGCACCAAAACATTCAAAATTCTGTGCACTATTTTAAAATTCTGCAAATTTTGTCAATAAATAAACGTGGAAGCTGCAGCCTGGCAGGGGGAGCCCAGGCCACTGGCTGCATGCAGGTGGGAGATCACCCTGCAGCCTCCCCACTCCCTTCCCAGGACAGGGACTCGACAGTGAGGCTGCACCGGACCCTGACACAGTGTAAGGGATGGGCCTGCCCCAGAAACACCTTTGGGCACTGCCCCTCTGCGCCAGGTGCACCAGGTGTGGGAGGCAGGCTCAGCCCAGCAGGATGCAAGTGTGGAGGGGCTCAGTGTGGGGGGATCCAGGTGGGGCTAACAGGGTTCTGGGTGGAGCAGTCAGGGTGCAGGTGGCTCAGTGGGGGATCTGGATGCACAGGGGCTCGTTGGGGTTTGAAAGAGCAGTGGGACTCTGTAGAGGGGTCCAGGTGAAGGTGCTTGGGGTTCAGCAGGGGTGTCTAGGTGTGGGGAGCTCAGCGGGAGGGCAGGTGCAGGGGAGGTGGGGCTCATTGGGGTTGGGGTCCAAGTGCAGCTGGCTGGGGCTCTGTGGGGTGGGTGTCCGGGGGCTCGTCGGGGTGGAACAGATGCAGGGGAAGTGGGGCTAGTCAGAGGGAGGGTTCGATGGGGCTGCTTACCGGACGAGCCTCAGCTGCTGCCAAGGGGATGCTGCATGCCGGACTCCCGGTTTTCCCCTTTCCCCGCATCCCCCATTCCCTTCTCTTTCCCATCCCATGCCCCTTCCCCACTGCCCATCTCCTCCTCATCCCACCCTCTTCCTTCCCTACTGCTTATTTCCCCCACCCCACCCCAGCACATGCACTCCCTGCTGTACAGAGAACAGGATGGCCCCTCCCAGCACACAGACGGGGAGCACCACTGGCACTAGGACCCAAAAGGCTGCAGCCACCTGCAAAGTCAGCAGAACTGAACAGCCCCCTCTTTCCGCCGGGCAGTTCTGTGGGGACTCCCCAGACCTAGGGTTACCATAGCTAATAAATAAAAAAAGAGGACCCTCCATGGGGTCCTGGCCCCGCCCATTTCCCACCCAGCCCCCCCAACTCCGCCCCTCCAATGCCCCAACCCCGCCCCCTCCTCCCTCCCACTCCCAGCCACGGGGAAAGGGCTGCCCGAGCGCTACCGCCTTCACGGTTTGCTGGGCAGCCCACAGACCCTGCGCCCCCGGCCGGTGCTTCCCCAGCGCAGCTGGAGCCCGGGAGGGGAAGCGCCCAGCTGGGGGCGCAGGGTCCGGAGGCTGCCCGGCAAACTGTGAAGCCGGTAGCGCTTGGGCTTCGGGCAGCCCCCTTGCCTCCGGAGCCTGCGCCCCCAGCTGGGCACTTCCCCTCCCGGGCTCCGGCGGCGCAGGGTCCGGAGGTATGGGGGTTGCCCAAAGCCCGTAGCGCTCGGCTCTTAAACAGAGCCGAAGAGTCGGGGAGGAGCAGAGCCGTCACGGCCGGAGGCTCTGCTTCTCCCCTGACTCTTCGGCTCTGTTTAAGAGCCGAGCTGCCCAAGCACTACCGGCTTCGGGCAGCCCCCTTGCCTCCGGACCCTGCGCCCCCGGCTGGGCACTTCCCCTCCCAGGCTCCGGCGGCACAGGGTCCGGAGGTATGGGGGCTGCCCAAAGCCCGTAGCGCTCGGCTCCGAAGAGTCGGGGAGGAGCAGAGCTGCCGCGGCTGGAGGCTCTGCTCCTCCCCGACTCTTCGGCTCTGTTTAAGAGTCGAGCTGCCCCAGCGCTACCGGCTTCGGGCAGCCCCCATGGCTCCGGACCCTGCGCCGCCAGAGCCCGGGAGAGGAAGTGCCTGGCTGGGGGCGCAGGGTCCGGAGGCAAGGGGGCTACCCGAAGCCCAAGCGCTACCAGCTCCACGGTTTGCCGGGCAGCCTCCAGACCCTGCGCCCCCAGCTGGGGTCCGGAGGCAAGGGGACTGCCTGAAGCCCATAGCGCTCGGGCAGCTCGGCTCTTAAACAGAGCCGAAGAGTCGGGGAGGAGCAGAGCCGCCATTTTCCCGGACACGTTCGGCTTTTTGGCAATTCCCCCCGGACGGGGGTTTGAGTGCCGAAAAGCCGGACATGTCCGGAAAAAAGAGCACGTATGGTAACCCTACCCAGACCCAGCTCCTACAGCCAATCCAGCAGCAATCCCTCATGGACCCAACCTACTGCTCGGGGGCAAACACCACTGCTGGCCAGAGAGATGAACAGCCCCCACAAATGACATCATCATCTCCCTTGAATCCACAGCTAGTCAGGAAACCCTTTTTCTTGTTTTTTTTTAAAACAAACCCACACCCAGCTAACGGGAAGTCCCTGCCTGGAGCCAGGGGGGCTGTGACCAGAGCCCTCACCAAACCAGACACTGGTCTGACAGACAGTGACAGCTGCTCCGCTCCCAGCTGGACAGGTCTTGCCTGGCATCAACAACGCTTGCGCTCTCGCTCGCTTTCCATCTCACCACCGAGACGGACTCTGTCCCCCACCCCCCCACCACACACTTCTTTTCCCTTGGTGCCAAACACAACACAAGAAGGAAAAACAAAAATTATCATCACAATCTGCCGTGATGCCAGACTCTCCTTCTCGCATCTCCCACACCCCAGGGCTCTACCCTGAACCCCCTTCCAATGATGTTGTCAGAGCTACAATTAGAAAGCACCCCACTGCACCTGCACCCAACAGAGTCACTCTGCACAGGAGACTCTTGTCCCTTCCACTAGTCTTAACCCCACAGAGCCCCAGGCCCAGCTAGGATGCACCTTATTGTTCTTTAGCACTGGGGCTCTTGTCCTCTCCTTCCTATCCCTCTTGGACTCCATCTGTGAGAGAGGACTGGGAAGTGTTACAGACACAGAGACCCTCCCCCAGCTCTTTCTGCGCCCTGGGCTCACACCTGTTGTCTCCCGAGTCCTTGGCGCTGTCCAGCATGTCTCCCTCCACAGAAGTCACCTGGTGTCATCTTAGACTCCATCTTCATATTGCTCTTCTCCTTCCCAGAACTCCTGCTCTGCTCCTCAGACCTGTCTTTCCTCAGCTCTGCAGGCAGAGGGGAAGGGGCATCATTGGAACACACTCGCCCCATCCCAGACACCACATGGCATCCACAGGGCTACCAAACCATGTCACCTTCTGCCAGAAACCACACCCCACCCCAAGGGAGCAAAATGCCTTTGTGAGCCCAGCACACACACACACTAAGCCCAGCCAAATTGGGAGCTTGCCCCCACTTCCCAGGCCTCATGGAAAGAGAAGTTTGTTGGGCAGGGGGGGCCTCAAGGGACTGGCTCAGCGTGTGAATGAGGGACTGGGATATATGTGGGGGGCAGGACTGTGGGGTTGGGGTGTCCAGGAGGACCCAAGGTAAGGGACTAGGAGGATTAGAGGTAGAGGAGAGTAGGGTTACCAAGTGCACTGTGGGATTGGGGGATTTAGAGAGCCCAGAGAGGAAAGGTGGGGCAGGTTGGAGGGCCCCACAGGGTCTGAAAAGGGGAATCCGGCAGGTTGGGGGGTAGCAGAGAGTGGAGATGAGGGACTCACACACTGGGGATGGAGAAGGCAATGGGGTGACAGGGACGTGGGGCCCAGTACTGGAGAAATGGGCTGGAGTCGATTGGGGCGAGGTGGGAGGAGGACGCTGAGGGAGGCAGCACCTTGGCAGGGGAAAGGGAAAGGCCACGGAGAGAGGACAAGGTGGGGGAGGGGAGCACTGGGGGATGACGGAGGGCTGGGGGGTGAACTAGGGGGAGTTTGGGGAGCAGGACAGAGGGGTCCCCATGGGCCCAGGACAGGGCTGGGGGTGGATGTGGGGCTGGGGAGGCCCAGGGATGGGGCAGGTTGGGGGGCTGAAAGAATGTCAGGGCCCTACAGAGCAGGGAGCGGGTGGGGGAGGGGATGGGGGACTGAGGGGTCCCCATGGGCACAAGGTGGGGCTGGGCGCAGTTGGTGGATGGGGGGTTGGGGATGGGGGGGACGGGGCAGGTTGGGGGCTGAGGGGGATGTCGGGGATCTAGGGAGTGGGTGGGGGAGGGGAGGGGATGAGGGGGCCCCACGGGGACAGGGTGGGGCGCAGGGGGTCGATGGGGGGCTGGGGGGGGACAGAGCAGGTTGGGGGCTGAGGGGGATGTCGGGGCTCTAGGGAGCGGGTGGGGGAGGGGAAGAGGGGGCTGAGGGGGCTCCACGGGGACAGGACGGGGCGCAGTGGGGGGCTGGGGGGGCACAGGGCAGGTTGGGGGCAGAGGGGGATGTCGGGGCTCTAGGGAGCAGGGAGCGGGTGGGGGAGGGGCTGAAGGGGCCGCACGGGAGCAGACTCGGGCGGGGCCGGGCTTCTTGTGGCGCGCGGCGGCGCGAGGGCGACACGTGACTGAGAACAGCAGAGACTCACTGGGAGGAAGGAGGAATCCCACAATGCACCGGAGCTGGCAGGAGCCGCATGGAACGGCCCCGCCCTCTGGTGCCTCTGAACTTCTCCTAATGGCGTCCTGAGCGCTACACTCACTTCCGCTTCCGGCCTCGCCCTGGGTAGAGGAGTTTCAGGGGCGGGGGCGCTGGGGAGGCGAAAGGCTGTCGCAGTGGGCGGGGCATGTGGCGGCTGGGGGGTGGGGGAGAGCGATCAGGGCTGAGGCCAGGCCCCCGGGGGAGGCGGGTCCGGGGCGGGGAGGGGCTGTGGGGGGGGCGGGCAGAGCGGGGCGGGGCCGGGGCCGGGGCAGAGCGGGGCGGGGCCGGGGCCGGGGCAGAGCGGGGCGGGGCAGGGGCCGGGTCACAGTGGGGCGGGGGCGGGGCTGGGAGGCAGAGTGGGGCGCGGCTGTGGGGGGGGCAGAGCGGGGCGGAGCTGGGTGCCCGTTCCCCGCGGAGGTTGGTCCGGTCCCGCGCACCCAGGGGCGCACCGCACCTCCCCACCCGGTTCGGGGGCCCCGGAGTGCTCAGTCGCCGTGCCCGGTCAGGTCTAAGTGGGACTTTCAGCCCCAGTACATCGCTGCCCCCCACAAACTTCCCCCCACCCCACACTCCCCTCCACTGCCCCCCACAAACTTCCCCCCACCCCTATCCACACATTCACCTCCACTGCACCCCACAAACTTCCACCCACCCCTATCCACACATTCACCTCCACTTCCCCCCACAAACTTCCACCCACGCCCACCCCACGCATACATTCACTTACACTGCTCCCACAAACTTCCCCCCACCCCCACACTCCCCTCCACTGCCCCCACAAACTTCCCCCCACCCCCACACTCCCCTCCACTGCCCCCACAAACTTCCCCCCACCGCCACCCACACACTCCCCTCCACTGTCCCTACAAACTTCCCCCCACCCCCACACTCACCTCCACTGCCCCCACAAACTTCCCCCCACCCCCACCCCACACTCCCCTCCACTGCCCCCACAAACGTCCCCCCACCCACACACTCACCTCCACTTCCCCCACAAACTTCCCCCCACCCCCACCCCCACACTCCCCTCCACTGCCCCCACAAACGTCCCCCCACCCACACACTCACCTCCAATTCCCCCACAAACTTCCCCCCACCCCACCCACACACTCCCCTCCACTGCCCCCACAAACTTCCCCCCGCCCCCACACTCCCCTCCACTGCCCCCCAATCTTCCCCCCGCCCCCACACTCCCTCCACTGCCCCCACAAACTTCCCCCCGCCCCCACACTCCCTCCACGGCCCCCACAAATTTCCCCCCACCCCCACACTCACCTCCACTGCCCCCACAAACTTCCCCCCACCCCCACACTCCACTCCACTGCCCCCACAAACGTCCCCCCCACCCGCACACTCACCTCCACTTCACCCACAAACTTCCCCCCACCCCCACCCACACACTCCCCTCTACTGCCCCCACAAACTTCCCCCCGCCCCCACACTCCCCTCCACTGCCCCCACAAACTTCCCCCCACCCCCACACTCCCCTCCACTGCCCCCACAAACTTCCACCCACCCACACACTCACCTCCACTGCCCCCACAAACTTCCCCCCACCCCCACACTCCCCCTCCACTGCCCCCACAAACTTCCCCCCACCCACACACTCACCTCCACTTCCCCAAAAAACTTCCCCCCGCCCCCACACTCCCCTCCACTGCCCCCACAAACTTCCCCCCGCCCCCACACTCCCCTCCACTGCCCCTACAAACTTCCACCCACACACTCACCTCCACTGCCTCCACAAACTTCCCCCCACCCCTATCCACACACTCACCTCCACTGCCCCCTACAAACTTCCCCCCACCCCCATCCACACACTCACCTCCACTGCCCTCACAAACTTCCCCCCGCCCCCACACTCCCCTCCACTGCCCCTACAAACTTCCCCCCGCCCCCACACTCCCCTCCACTGCCCCTACAAACTTCCACCCACACACTCACCTCCACTGCCTCCACAAACTTCCCCCCGCCCCCACACTCCCCTCCACTGCCCCCACAAACTTCCCCCCGCCCCCACACTCCCCTCCACTGCCCCTACAAACTTCCACCCACACACTCACCTCCACTGCCTCCACAAACTTCCCCCCACCCCTATCCACACACTCACCTCCACTGCCCCCTACAAACTTCCCCCCACCCCCATCCACACACCTCACCTCCACTGCCCTCACAAACTTCCACCCACACACTCACCTCCACTGCCCCCACAAACATCCACCCACAGACACCCCCACCCACACACTCACCTCCACTGCCCCCACAAACGTCCACCCACAGACACCCCCACACTCCCCTCCACTGCCCCCACAAACTTCCACCCGCCCCCACATTCCCCTCCACTGCCCCCACAAACTTCCCCCCACCCCCACCCACACACTCCCCTCCACTGTCCCTACAAATTTCCCCCCACCCCCACACTCCCCTCCACTGCCCCCACAACTTCCACCCACACACTCATCTCCACTGCCCCCACAAACTTCCCCCCACACACTCACCTGCACTGCCCCCACAAACTTCCCCCCACCCCCACCCCCACACTCCCCTCCACTGCCCCCACAAACATCCTCCCACCCACACACTCCTCTCCACTGCCCCTACAAACTTCCCCCCACCCCCACACTCCCCTCCACAGCCCCCACAAACTTCCCCCTGCCCCACACTCCCCTCCACTGCCCCTACAAACTTCCCCCCACCCACACACTCACCTCCACTTCCCCCACAAACTTCCCCCCGCCCCCACACTCTCCTCCACTGCCCCCACACACGTCCACCCACAGACACCCCCACCCACACACTCCGCTCCACTGCCCCCACAAACTTCCCCCCACCCCCACACTCCCCTCCACTGCCCCAACACACTTCCACCCACCCACACACTCACCTCCACTGCCCCCACAAACTTCCACCCACCCCCACCCCCACACTCCCCTCCACTGCCCCCACAAGCTTCCCCCCGCCCCCACACTCCCCTCCACTGTCCCCACAAACTTCCACCCACCCCCACCCACTCACCTCACCTCCACAAACTTCCCCCCACCCCCACCCACACACTCACCTCCACTGCCCCCCACAAACTTCCACCCCCACCCCTACCCACACATTCACCTCCACTGCCCCCCACAAACTTCCACCCATGCCCACCCCACGCATACATTGACATACACTGCTCCCACAAACTTCCACTCACCTCCACTGCCCCCACAAACTTCCACCCACACACTCACCTCCACTGCTCCCACAAACTTCCACTCACCTCCACCCACCCACTCACCTCCACTGCCCCCCACAAACTTCCACCCACCTCCACCCACACATTCACCTCCACTGCACCCACAAACTTCCACCCACACACTCACCTCCACTGCCCCCACAAACTTCCACCCACCCCCATCCACACACTCACCTCCACTGCCCCCACAAACTTCCACCCACACACTCACCTCCACTGCCCCCCACAAAGTTCCACCGACACCCCCTCAACTCACACTCACCTCCACTGCCCCCCACAAACTTCCACCACACACTCACCTACACTGCTCCCACAAACTTCCACTCACCTCCACCCACCCACTCACCTCCACTGCCCCCACAAACTTCCACCCACACACTCCCCCAACACACACACTCACTTCCACTTCCCCCACGAACTTCCACCCACCCACACCCCCACACTCCCCTCCACTGCCCCCACAAACTTCCACCCACCCCCACCCACACACTCACCTCCACTGCCCCCACAAACGTCCACCCACAGACACCCCCACACTCCCCTCCACTGCCCCCACAAACTTCCACCCGCCCCACACTCCCCTCCACTGCCCCCACAAACTTCCCCCCACCCCCACCCACACACTCCCCTCCACTGTCCCTACAAACTTCCCCCCACCCCAACACTCCCCTCCACTGCCCCCACAAACTTCCCCCCACACACTCACCTCCAACGCCCCCACAAACTTCCCCCCACACACTCACCTCCACTGCCCCCACAAACTTCCCCCCACACCCACCCCCACACTCCCCTCCACTGCCCCCACAAACATCCCTCCACCCACACACTCCCCTCCACTGCCCCTACAAACTTCCCCCCACCCCCACACTCCCCGCCACAGCCCCCACAAACTTCCCCCTGCCCCCACACTCCCCTCCACTGCCCCCACAAACTTCCCCCTGCCCCCACACTCCCCTCCACTGCCCCCACAAACGTCCACCCACAGACACCCCCACCCACACACTCCCCTCCACTGCCCCCACAAACTTCCCCCCACCCCCACACTCCCCTTCCCTGCCCCCACAAACTTCCCCCCTCCCCCACACTCCCCTCCACTGCCTCCACAAACTTCCACCCACCCACACACTCACCTCCACTGCCCCCACAAACTTCCACCCACACACTCCCCCAACACACACACTCACTTCCACTTCCCCCACAAACTTCCACCCACCCACACCCCCACACTCCCCTCCACTGCCCCCACAAACTTCCACCCACCCCCACCCACACACTCACCTCCACTGCCCCCACAAACTTCCCCCACCCCCCATCCACACACTCATCTCCACTGCCCCCCACAAACTTCCCCTCACCCCCATCCACACACTACTTCCACTGCCCCCACAAACTTCCACCCACCCCCACCCACACACTCACCTCTACTGCCCCCACAAACTTCCCCCACCCCCATCCACACACTCATCTCCACTGCCCCCCACAAACTTCCCCCCACCCCCATCCACACACTCACCTCCACTGCCCGCACAAACTTCCACCCAGACACTCACCTCCACTGCCCCCACAAACGTCCACCAACAGACACTCCCACACTCCCCTCCACTGCCCCCACAAACTTCCACCCACCCACACACTCACCTCCACTGCCCCCACAAACTTCCACCCACACACTCACCTCCACTGCCTCCACAAACTTCTCCCCACCCCCATCCACACACTCACCTCCACTGCCCCCCACAAACTTCCCCCCACCCCCATCCACACACTCACCTCCACTGCCCCCACAAACTTCCACCCACACACTCACCTGCACTGCCCCCACAAACGTCCACCCACAGACACCCCAACCTACACACTCACCTCCACTGCCCCCCACAAAGTTCCACCGACACCCCCCCAACTCACACTCACCTCCACTGCCCCCCACAAACTTCCACCCACGCCCACCCCACGCACACACTCACCTACACTGCTCCCACAAACTTCCACTCACCTCCACCCACCCACTCACCTCCACTGCCCCCACAAACTTCCACCCACACACTCACCTCCACCCACACACTCACCTCCACTGCCCCCACAAACTTCCACCCACACACTCCCCCAACACACACACTCACTTCCACTTCCCCCACAAACTTCCACCCACACACACACCCAACTCACATTCACCTCCACTGCCCCCACAAACGTCCACCCACAGACACCCCCACCTACACACTCACCTCCACTGCCCCCCACAAACTTCCACCCCTACCCACACATTCACCTCCACTGCCCCCACAAACTTCCACCCATGCCCACCCCACGCACACACTCACCTACACTGCTACCACAAACTTCCACTCACCTCCACCCACCCACTCACCTCCACTGCCCCCACAAACTTCCACCCACACACTCACCTCCACCCACACACTCACCTCCACTGCCCCCACAAACTTCCACCCACCCCCATCCACACCTCCACTGCCCCCACAAACGTCCCCCCCACCCCCACACACTCACCTCCACTGCGCCCCATAAACTTCCACCCACACACTCACACTCCTCCCCCACTTCCCAACACACGCATACATACTCTCCCCAAACACACACACACACACACACACACTCCACTCCCCCCACAACCTCCTTCCCCCCCACACACACTACTGTGGACTGTAGTGTCACTATAGAGACTAACAAATTTATTAGAGCATATCAAACAATTGTGATTAATACAAAAACCAGAAAGACGGAATTAATTTTTAAGAAATGGAAAGGACAAAACTCAGAAAATACTAAATTGGAAACTCCCCAATAATAAAAGAGATTTCATAGGGCCCTACATAGGTGTTTACCATCTTCCGAAAAAACTTCCGGGGGTGGGGATGGGCTCCGGGCTCAGGCTTGATCGACGGAGGGGGAGCTCTGGGTTTGGGGCTCTGGTCTCCCACAACTGGGTAGAGACTCCAGGATCCGGGCTATAGCACCCAGGGGGGAGCGGGGAGGGAGGACTCTGGGCTTGTGGTCCAGGCTCAAGCCAGCAAGAGAGATGAAGGGAAGAGACCTGGTCTTTGGCTGCCATGGTGGGGGGATCAGGGCTCCAAGCTTCAGCCGCTGGGGAGGTGGAGGGGAGTGGGGGGTCTGGGCTCTGCGACTCATCCACAGGAGGGCAGGGAGGGAGGTTGGGGCTCTGGACTTCAGCCACAAGAGGGGTGAGGGGGTCAGTGCTCCGGGCTTCAGCCACTGGGGTGACAGCCCCTCCCCCAATGCACTGGCCCCCAGACCCTCTCACCTGCTCCACCAGAGCGAAACCCAGTCCAGCGCGTCCCGCTGCAGCTCGCAGACCCCTCAGTACAGCCCCACCATGACCTGGTCCTGCTCGGAGCAACTGTCAGGCTTCTTGAATTCAAGCTTGTAAACTACTCTGTAACTCCACAGGTACAATGTGATATATTCTGTACATGCAAAGTATCAGTCCTTTGTGCATCCCCTCCCAGAAATCAAAATTCCTAGAGATTTTGGCTGAGTCTCTCAGTGTTGCTAATGGTACCAGCCTCTCTCTGTATGTCTATGTGTGTGTGTGTGTATGCATAACTTTATTGTGATGTCATGTGTGACAAGAGCAAAGACCGTTCTGGTTCAGCATTCTTGCCCTGCCTTCAGTCTGCCAACTTGCTTGGTTGACAATGGCTGGTGAACCCAGGAGGTGATAGATGCGTACTATCCATCTGTCAACAACTTCTTGAATCAGCTATTTCCACAGGTTTTCGAAAGAAGATGAGATTTTACAAAAGGTAATTCCCAGATTCTTTTCCTGCTCCTTAGATCACACATGACAGGCTGCTGCCTCCTTCATAGATTCATAGATTCTAGGACTGGAAGGGACCTCGAGAGGTCATTGAATCCAGTCCCCTGCCCTCATGGCAGGACCAAATACTGTCTAGACCATCCCGGATAGATATTTATCTAACCTACTCTTAAATATCTCCAGAGATGGAGATTCCACAACCTCCCTAGGCAGTTTATTCCAGGCTTTACTGAACAAGTTTTCTCTCTCCTCCTTATGACACCCTTTTAGATACCTGAAAACTGCTATCATGTCCTCTCTCAGTCTTCTCTTTTCCAAACTAAACAAATCCAATTCTTTCAGCCTTCCTTCATAGGTCATGTTCTCAAGACCTTTAATCATTCTTGTTGCTCTTCTCTGGACCCTCTCCAATTTCTCCACATCTTCCTTGAAATGTGGTGTCCAGAACTGGACACAATACTCCAGTTGAGACCTAACCAGCGCAGAGTAGAGCGGAAGAATGACTTCTCATGTCTTGCTCACAACACACCTGTTAATGCATCCCAGAATCATGTTTGCTTTTTTCGCAACAGCATCACACTGTTGACTCATATTTAGCTTGTGGTCCACTATAACGCCTAGATCCCTTTCTGCCATACTCCTTCCTAGACAGTCTCTTTCCATTCTGTATGTGTGAAACTGATTGTTCCTTTCTAAGTGGAGCACTTTGCATTTGTCTTTGTTAAACTTCATCCTGTTTACCTCAGACCATTTCTCCAATTTGTCCAGATCATTTTGAATTATGACCTTATCCTCCAAAGCAGTTGCAATCCCTCCCAGTTTGGTATCATCTGCAAATTCAATAAATGTACTTTCTATGCCAATATCTAAGTCGTCGATGAAGATATTGAACAGAGCCGGTCCCAAAACAGATCCCTGCGGAACCCCACTTGTTATACCTTTCCAGCAGGATTGGGAACCATTAATAACTACTCTCTGAGTACTGTTATCCAGGCAGTTACGCACCCACCTTATAGTAGCCCCATCTAAGTTGTATTTGCCTAGTTTATCGATAAGAATATCATGCGAGACCCTATCAAATGCCTTACTGAAGTCTAGGTATACCACATCCACCGCTTCTCCCTTATCCACAAGACTCGTTATCCTATCAAAGAAAGCTATCAGATTGGTTTGACATGATTTGTTCTTTACAAATCCACGCTGGCTATTCCCTATCACATTACCACCTTCCAAGTGTTTGCAGATGATTTCCTTGATTACTTGATCTTCCCTGGCACAAAAGTTAAACTAACTGGTCTGTAATTTCCTGGGCTGTTTTTATTTCCCTTTTTATAGATGGGCACTATATTTGCCCTTTTCCAGTCCTCTGGAATCTCTCCTGTCTCCCATGATTTTCCAAAGATAATAGCTAGGGGCTCAGATACCTCCTCTATTAGCTCCTTGAGTATTCTAGGATGCATTTCATCAGGCCCTGGTGACTTGCAGGCATCTAACTTTTCTAAGTGATTTTGAACTTGTTCTGTTTTATTTTATCTTCTAAACCTACCCCCTTCCCATTAGCATTCACTATGTTAGTCATTCCTTCAGACTTCTCGGTGAAGACCAAAACAAAGAAGTCATTAAGCATCTCTGCCATTTCCAAGTTTCCTGTTACTGTTTCTCCCTCCTCACTGAGCAGTGGGCCTACCCTGTCCTTGGTCTTCCTCTTGCTTCTAATGTATTGTGGAAGCAGAGAAAGAAGGACAGGAAGGGGATTGCAATGCCTGATAGTTTATTAGCAAGAGTTAGGCTAACTGTAACCCTAATAACGCGAGATTTGTAGAAGTGAGGATTGTGTGAGGTGAGTGGGCAAGAACTTTGTGAGAAGTTGTTGCAACCTTGTGTAGATAATGTGTAGATAACATTGTATGTAGACTAGAGTCTAAACAAGTGAGGAAAATAAGATATCAGGATGACCTATGTATAAACAAAATGCAGCTGTTGCTCATTATTGTCTGTAACAAAAGGTATAAATGCTTGCTGTAATTGTTTACCTGGGAGAGACCTGCCTAGGAGGAGGAGACCCTGTGTCCTAGTGCACTCTTTCCCTCTATGCAATTGATAGAGAGAAAATAAAGTATCTGACTTTGCTGTACCCAACCAAAGAGTAAAATCATTTTTTATATGATTCCTTTTATTTTTTAGATCATGCGAGATCTCGTGGTTAAGCCAAGGAGGTCTTTTGCCACATTTCCTATCTTTCCTACTCAGCGGAATAGCTTGCTTTTGGGCCCTTAATAGTGTCCCTTTGAAAAACTGCCAACTCTCCTCAGTTGTTTTTCCCCTCAATTTTGATTCCCTTGGGACCTTACCTATCAGCTCTCTGAGCTTACCAAAATCCGCCTTCCTGAAATCCATTGTCTCTATTTTGCTGTACTCCCTTCTACCCTTCCTTAGAACTGTGAACTCAATGATTTCATGACCCTCCCCTTCTACAACAACCCTCCCCAGCAGCTCCCCCAAAATCCCCTTCCTGAGCTGGATCCACCACAGCCATTTCCCTTCCCCGGCCCCTAGGAAGATGGGACGGTCTGGAGCAAAACGGGGTCGTTATTCTGCAGCCTGTCAGGGCAAGAAGGGAAGTTCATGAGGTTTCTGAATGAGTGTTAGTCCATTTCACACCCCGATTCCCCCAGGCTCTGTCCCTGTAGACAAACACTCTAGACTCTGCCCTGCTGGGAGAAGCCTCAGTGACGTTATTACAGCACAGACCCGACCTCTCCTCCGGGACTAAACCCACCAGACGCTATTACACTCTCCCAGGAAAAGAGTCTCTGAGCCAAACGCCAGAAAAGAGCAGAATCAAAGGAGCCGCTTTGGGGGATCCCCGACACTGTCCCCAGAACAGCCCATTCCCCCAGCAGCGCAGGGACCAGGCAGAGGCAGGAACTGGCTTTTCCTCTCTCTGCTCCCCCCCCACTCCCAGGAAAGTCACTGCCCCAGGGGGCTGCAGGGAATGGAGCTGGGCAAGGCTGGGTATCCAGAACCTCCCTCCCCACTGATTGCTCCAGCTGCCCCGTCCAGTCTCTCCCCTCTCCCTCCTGCATGAAGAGCCGGTCACTGTCCTGCATTCCCGTGGGCGTTTCCTCGCCAATAGCTACAGCCACTGCTAACGGGGGTGAGCCTGGGGGCTCTGGGCAGCAGCTCTGAGCCGCGCAGAAACTCCGGGGCAGGGATTGGGCGAGCAGGAGCCATTTCTGCAGAGACACTTTCCAGCCTGGGCACAGCACTTACCCGAGATCTCTCGTATCACCTGCAGTCTCTGGCTCAGGGGCTGATGCCAGCAGAGCCCAGAGGGGTGCGGGGGAGGGTGTAAACTATTTCCCTGAATCCAGTCTCCTTCGGCAGTTCAGTCACCATTTCAGCTAGAGCAGAGCTGCGGTACCTGGGCACTGGGCCATCCGGGGCCTTTAACACCACAGCCCTGGGGAGGTGGTGCTGAGATGGACCATCCAGTGAGCAACACAAGTCCTTCTACCTTCCACCACACCCTAGTTTGGAACTGCTGCTGACGGCTTCCCCCATCCATGGTAACTTTTATCCCCTCTGCCTCACTCTATCTGGGGGTTTTCCCTTCTGCATGTACCTGGCAGGGCAGGCTGCGCCCCCCCCCCATCTGAAACCCTAATCTTGTCCCAGTTTTGTCCCCTCTGCCCATCCCTCCCCTCCGATTTCCCCCCTTCAGGGGGATTTTCCCTGCCTTTGATTGCAGGGAGCAGATTCTGATGGCGCGTGAGGGCAGCAACTTGCAGACGTTACTGAGCACGTGAGAAGAACATTAGAAGATAAGGACGGCCAGACTGGATCAGACCAAAGGTCTACTAGCCCAGTGTCCTGTCTGCCAACAGTGACCAGTGTCAGGTGCCCCAGAGGGAATGAAGAGATAGGAATCATCCAGTGACCCATCTCCTGTCGCCCAATTCCCAGCTTCTGACAGACAGAGGCTAGGGACACATCTCTGCCCATCCCGGCTAAGCCATTGATGGACCTGTCCTCCATGAACCCATCTAGTTCCCCTTTGATCACAGGACCCTGCTCAGGAACAGTGAAGTTGCAAGTTCTAATAGGAAATAGCTTCTGATACAAGGGCAGCTCCTCTTCCTCCTCCCCTCCCGTGGGGATGAGCAGCCCCCGCAACTGCCTCTCTGCCCCTGGCCCATTCAGCCTCCGCCAACTGTTCCCTTCCCCCCACCCCCATCCACACACTCACCTCCAAAGGTAAAAACTGAAGCATAACTCCTTCCCTTCCCCGTTTTGACTTAGGAAAAATAAATCCTGTCCCCTCCCCTAGTGCCAGCCCAGCCCCACCAGAGCTGCTGTGGCCAGGAGACAGCTGCTCTCTCACCTGGCCCTGCTGCTGTGGTGAGAGAGGGCTGGGGGAGTCCTCTCTCCCTGGGACAACCTGCTCCCCAAACCCCTCATTCCAAGCCCCAGCCCAGAGCCTGCACCTCCAGCTGGAGTCCTCAACCCCTGCACCCCAACCCTCTGCCCTAGCCCTGAGCTCCTCATTCCCATACCCATCCCAGAGGCCACATCTCCAGCTGGAGTCTTCACCCCCTGCACCCCAACCCTCAACTCCAGTCCTGAGCCCCCCAGTCCTAGCCCCATCTCAGAGCCCGCACCCCCAGCCAGAGCCCTCTCCCCCTGCACCCCAATCCTCTGCCTTAGCCCTGAGCCCCTCATTCCCAGCCACATCCCAGAGCCCACACCCCCAGCCGGAGCCCTCAGCCCCCTGCACCCCAACCCTCTGCCCTAGCCCTGAGCTCCTCATTCCCAGCCCCATCCCAGAGGCCACATCTCCAGCTGGAGTGCTCACCCCCTGCACCCCAACCTTCAGCTCCAGTTCTGAGCCCATCATTCCTAGACCCATCCCAGAGCCCGCACCCCCAGCCAGAGCGCTCTCCCCCTGCACCCCAACCCTCTGTCCTAGCCCTGAGCCCCTCATTCCCAGGCCCATCCCAGAGCCCACAACCCAACTCTCTGCCCCACTTTAACCCCCTCCCACACTCAGAACCCTTCAGCCTCACCCGTGCCACACCCCATCCATGTGCAGAATGAATTTTGTTATGTGCAGCAATATACAAGTGATGTGTCAAACAACAAAATTGCCCATATTGGTGCACACCACAAAATTCATTCCGCACACGGACATAAAAAATTGGAGGAAACACTGCTCCTGACTTTCAACCTATCTGTCACATCTTGAATTTCATACAGTGACTGATCAGAATAAAGAACAGGAGTACTTGTGGCACCTTAGAGACTAACAAATTTATTAGAGCATAAGCTTTCGTGGGCTACAGCCCACTTCTTCGGATGTATAATAAAGTGCTCTCAAGTGAGCTACAGACCAACAGTGGTTCATAGTAATTATTCAGCAAGTATTATAGAAGACCTCGACCATTAGAGGAAATCATGAGCTGTTAAGAGACAATTAATGGAGAGAAGCAGCAAGATTAATCCCGTACATTGGATTGGTTCTGACTTATTTGCCTGATTTGAAAAGAGGCCAAAAAGACCTGAGTCTCCTCGCTGTTGATAGCCCCCTGCTCGGCCAATCAGCAGCACTGAGACTCTGAGGGGCGGGAGGCTGAGAGGTCTCTCCAGATGTCCCAAAGGACGGCCCAGGTCACCATCAGAGGGGATCACTCTCAGATCCAGCCCCACCTCTTTGTGAGGACCTCCCGCAGTGAGAGCACCCCCCCACCCCATCCACACTCCACACACACCCCTCCTTGGTAGAGGGAGGGAAGCCAGGGAAAGGGGAAAAAGAAGCAAGAGAAGAGGAGAAAGGAGGGAGGAAAGAGGAAAAGGGAAACCAAAAAGGATAAACCCCAATGTCCCCAGGGATTCCAAGCGTCAAAGTCTTAGGCAGAAAATCAAATTCGGCCACCTTAAGCCAGTGTTTTCTGGGCCTAGGATGCTGCCTGCACCAGGGGGATCAGACTGAACAGGTTCCAAACCTCTCTGGAGACTTGCGGCAGCAAAGCCGGGGGGGTCTCAGAGACTGGCCTGGCCCTGCACCTCTGTCCTGCCCGGCTGATGTCAGGGTCTCTCTGTGAGGTCACCCCCTCCCCACCACCTTTGCCCAATAGGCTGAGTTCCTGCAACAGGCCTTTGTGATGTCACTGCCACCCCCACCCCTCCCCTCAAAACTGATGTCCTGCCCCTGTCCAGCCTCGCTGGGTGTTTGTTTCCCCTGGATCTAGGGTTGCCAACTTTGTGACTCAACAAAACTGACCACCCTTGTCCCGCCGCATCAAGGACGGAATGCAAGGCTGAGTTCACTCACCAACCCCATGAAACATGGCAGTGCCCCAGAGAAAACCGGACCTGCTATTGGAATGAGATCCTGGAGATCTGAATGGGAAAGGGACTGTCTGAATAGCCAAGATGGGGAACGAACAACAATCTACAGCAATGTCATTAACACAAACACACTCCAATCCTGCTCCAGCCGGAAGGGAAATGGGCAGGAATTCCTGCTGTCCAGCAATGGACACACTTACAGCCCCGCACAGCAGTGAGTGGGCCGGGGAGGCTGGTCTGAGCAAACAACGTGAAGTGATAATTTCCTGAGAAGAGAATCATAGTGTAGGAAGGCCAATGGCCATCAGGTAGTTGTCGCTGAGGAGTTAAGGTGCTGGACTAGAAATCCCTTGGGGCCTTCCCATGTAGGTTTGAATCCTGCCAACTCTGGCAGGATTGAACTGTTGTCATTGCTGTAGTCTCAGTGTTGGTGCATCCCTAGTGCCAACTGGAGGTAGATCTGGTCTCACTCTCAGGCTGTCTATACTTAAAATGCTCCTATAGTACTTTGGAGTAGACAGTTGCTACAGTGAGTGGTGAGGTTTTCCTATTGCTCTAGCTGCACTGACAGAACACAGAGACTGAATTCCCACCCCTCCTGCATAGGAGCTCTCAGCAGTTTAATTGTTCTGCAGCCAGCTTCCCATTAGAAATGCTGTTGTGGGACATTCCCAGACCTGGACATTTACCAAGGACAGAATTTGAAGAGCAAACCTGGCTCCTTCCACCAGGAGGGATTGGAGTGTTTTGTCCCTTGTGACGGGTTGGATCACAGAAAGCCCCTTGGGAGCTGCCAACCGATGTGCCAAGACTACTTCTGCCCCTGCTTTCCTGCCCTGGCAGCTCGGGACCCCAGCACCCTGTCTTGTTGAGCCAGACACGCCCGTCTGCTCCAACACAGACCCAGGGTCTGAATTAGGTGTGGCCACCAGCCTCCGTTCCCAGCTACAGGGCCTGGCTTTTGGCTGTATTAAACTGCATTTGTTTTACTAATCCCAGTTTACCAAACCATCCAGGCTGCTCTGTACAACTGCCCGTCATTAGCATTATTGACCACTCCTCCAAGCTGTGCTAGCCACAGACTTTATCAGCAGTGATTTTATATTTACTTCCAGATGGCTAATTACAAAGTTGAATAGTGAGGGGGCTAAAGCCAATCCCTGAGGTGCCTTGTTAACAGCTCCCCCATTCAGTGATGATGCCCCATGGACAGGTACAAGATCAGACTTGGGGTCCCCCATCAGGAGAAGGGGAGCAGGGGGATTATTTTACTACTGTTTTATAATGCACCTAATTGTTTTATTCACAGCCTCCACCTACAGTGTCTGTCACTCTTGTACCTGGGCCCTTCTGGGACAATTCTCGTCTCATTTACACTGGAGCCAATCCAAAGTGAATCCAGGCCATCCCTCCCAGCCTGCCCATGACTGCTGTCTGTGGAGATCTAGCCCAGGGAACAGCCTCACTCCGCCATGGTTGGGCTGGTTCCCTGATTTCTTTGCTTCTGCTGAAACACTCCCAATGGCCTTTCCCCTTCCCCATCCTGCACATGCTGCCCTGGCTGGGCAGATCCCGTCTGTCCAGGGCTTGCCCCGTCACCTGCCACCTGTGCACTCAGGGGATTCAGAGCTCGCCAGTAATCCAACAAATCCCCTTGTTTTATTAGCATTGTGTACAGGCCCCACTCAGGGACCAGCCCCATTGTGCCAGGTGCTGTCCACATACAGAACAAACAGACACTCTCTGTCCCACAGAGCTGCAATCTGCCTGCTTCCCGTCTCCCGGCAGGAACCGCTCTTTGCTACGGCTTGGGCCTGCTTCCACTGCTCCCTGGGGGATTGGCAGTTTCACTGCCTCAGGCTGCGCTGCCCCTTGCTGCCTCATCCGAGCCAGCTCAGACACTGCCTGGGGCTCTTCTGAAAGGTCTTTGTGTAAAATCCCAACGATTAGATGTGTCGTTTTGTTCCCCCCCCCCCCCCCACTGTTATTTGTTTGTCCTGCCACTGGCTGCACAGCCGTCAGTCTGAGCCCGGGGCCCCATTCTGCTAGGCCCTGCCCAGCCACACAAAGCTCTCCCTGCCCCAAAGAGCTTCCACTGAGTCATCGTATCGACCCCACAGGCCCAACGCTCTGCTCCTTCCCACAGGGCCTTCGAACATTGTCAACGTGTTTCTGGGCCTCCGAACCTTTTAATAAAATCACGTCTCTGGGTGAGTTACGGCTTTGCTCCTCCCCCACCCACTGGGAGCGTCCTGAATGCCGCCAAACAGCTGTGTGTTGTGGCAGGCAGAAGGCCCTGGGAGGGAGGGGGCGGAGTTGGTTAGCGGGAGATGGGCTGGGGGGGAGGGTAGAGCTTGGCTGCCAGTGGGTGCTAAGCACCCGCTAATTTTTCCCCCGTGCAGTCAGCACCTATGATCCCCTCCCCCAAATCAAAATTCCTACAGATTTTGGAACAGAGGGTCCTGTGGCACCTTTAAGACTAACGGAAGTATTGGGAGCAAGTCTGACTTGCATCTGAAGAAGTGAGGTTCTTACCCACGAAAGCTTATGCCCCCAATACTTCTGTTAGTCTTAAAGGTGCCACAGCACCCTCTGTTGCTTTTTACAGATTCAGACTAACACGGCTACCCCTCTGATACTAGAGAGTTTGGGTGCATCTCTCAATGTTGTAAATGTTACTAGCTTCTGTGGGTGCGTCTCTCTGGGTGGGTGTCCAGGTGTGTTTATGTATAAGTTTATTGTGATGTCACGTATCCCAACAGCAAAGAACTTTCTGCTTCAGCATTCTTGCCCTGCCTTCAGTCTGCCAACTGGCTTGGTTGACGACGGCTGGTGACCCAAGGAGCTGCTGATAGACGCGTACTATCCATCTGTCAACAACTTCTTGAATCAGTTTCTTGAACCAATTTCCACAGGTGTTCGAAAGAAGATGAGTTTTTACAGAAGGTAATTCCCAGATTCCCAGGCGCTGATTGGCGGGGCTGCTGGTGGGCGGGAGGTGCTGGGGGCTAGAGCGGGAGAGCGGATGGGGGGCTGCTGACATATTCCTGGGGCTCTTTGGCAATGTTCATTGGTAAATTCTGGCTCCTTCTCAGGCTCCGGTTGGCCACCCCCGTCCTAGGGACTGGTGGGGCCAGCGTTGCAACAGTCAGTTCTCAATGTTCCGTTTTGATTTGAATGTGGGCATCTTTCAGTTCCCCTTCTGCGTCAGCCTTCCACGTTCTCTGGAGGCAGATTTCCATGATTTTATCTTTCAGCAGACGAGTATGGGTGAATTTCCGTGGATAGAACCTAAAGGGAAGATACCAAAACTCACGTAAAATTTAGATTGATATCTCCATAAATAGTATTTCCCTTGGAGTTGCCCCTAAAGTAATGCACATTGGAAAAAATAACCCCAACTATACATACAATATGATGGGGGCTAATTTAGCTACAACAAGTCAGGAAAAAGATCTTGGAGTCATCGTGGATAGTTCTTTGAAGATGTCCACGCAGTGTGCAGCGGCGGTCAAAAAAGCAAACAGGATGTTAGCAATCATTAAAAAGTGGAGAGAGAATAAGACTGAGAATATATTATTGCCCTTATATAAATCGATGGTACGCCCACATCTCGAATACTGCGTACAGATGTGGTCTCCTCATCTCAAAAAAGATATACTGGCACTGGAAAAGGTTCAGAGAAGGGCAACTAAAATGATTAGGGGTTTGGAACGGGTCCCATATGAGGAGAGATTAAAGACTCTTCAGCTTGGAAAAGAGGAGACTAAGGGGGGATATGATAGAGGTATATAAAATCATGAGTGATGTGGAGAAAGTGGATAAGGAAAAGTTATTTACTTATTCCCATAATACAAGAACTAGGGGTCATCAAATGAAATTAATAGGCAGCAGGTTTAAAACAAATAAAAGGAAGTTCTTCTTCACACAGCACATAGTCAACTTGTGGAACTCCTTACTTGAGGAGGTTGTGAAGGCTAGGACTATAACAGCGTTTAAAAGAGAACTGGATAAATTCATGGTGGTTAGGTCCATTAACGGCTATTAGCCAGGATGGGTAAGGAATGGTGTCCCTAGCCTCTGTTTGTCAGAGGGTGGAGATGGATGGCAGGAGAGAGATCACTTGATCATTGCCTGTTAGGTTCACTCCCTCTGGGGCACCTGGCATTGGCCACTGTCGGTAGACGGGACACTGGTCTAGATGGACCTTTGGTCTGACCCAGTACGGCCGTTCTTATGTTCTTATATTCTTATGTTCTGTTATGTTCTAATTCACTCATTGCCTTCAAGTTGTGAATCTAAACCTTTTGTCTCATGTAATGATTGGCTAATGTATGTGTATTGAGACAATATCTATCTCAGACTTTACATGATTGAAACACACATAAATGAGATCAAATAATGCAGAAGAAATAAATCTTAAGCTATTGAAAGGGATACAGCTCCACTCCCATCCCCTGGCTGTCATCTTGGCAGTTCTCTCAGAAATAATCTCATGGAGATAGACTTCAAAACTCTCTACAAATTCTACTATACCCCCATTGGGTTATACAATAGATGTGTAAATTCCCCCCTGCAATTCCTTTCCAGGAAAGGGGTTTAAATAAACTGTAGCCTACATTGGTCATGGGTCTCGGTGTGATTTCTTTCTTATTGTGTTGGTGGCCAAACTTCTGACTGCATGTTATAAATAGCATGGGAAATTCTTCATTTAAAGTTTACTGATTATTTTCCCCATGCTAATAAATTCCAGATATTGAAATAGTTGAGACTAAATCAACATATTTGCAGCTGCAAATCCATCCTTCCAGACCCTCAAATCTTCTTGATGACAATCTTTTGTTCCTTTTACTGGGTTCTCTGGGAACAAAGGTTTATTGGTTTTCAGCTTGGCCCCATCTGTTCCCAGAGTCCCAACATTCTGTGCACAAAGGAGTGGGGTTAATAATGAAGCAGTTTTGCAACTAGACCCAGGCAATGACCAAAGAAAATATAAATTGACCTTTGCTGTTTCCATGTCTGCCCAATGGCAGAGGAGGCGTGAGATCCATGAGGTGAGAGTCAGGCTAGGAAATGTAGCCAGCGACTGTGCTAGCAAGGGAGGAATTACAGATCTGGTGGATGGAGGTTTCCTGTTAGAGAACAAAAGGGGAGAACCTGTGATGTGCTCTGTCCAAGGAAGGTTATGAGAAAGAGGGAACAGGGATCCAGGTGCCTCTCCCCAAGGAAACCTCAGACAAAGTATCTCCTCTTGGACAGGAGCAGCAACCTTCACACTAGCAGTTAGAGCCATCTTTAGGTTCAGAAATTCATAGTTTCAAAGGCTCTAAGGCCAGTCCTGATCATCTAGTCTGACCCCCTACATAACACAGGCCCTAGAACGTCTGCAGAAGAATTTCTGTTTCACCACGGTCCCATGTGTCTTCAGCTGGGTCTAATCATGGGGGTAGAGTTCAGGGGTACAGTGTTTAACTACAGATCAAATGGTCCTTGAGTCACATCCTAGTGCCCCCTTTGAAGTCTCTGTTAATAAGCAGCAGGTTTCACACAAACAAAAGGAAGTATTTTTCACACAACGCACAGTTAACCTGTGTAACTCTTTGCCGGAGGATGTTGTGAAGTCCAAGACTTTAACAGAGTTCAAAAAGGAACTAGATACATTTATGCAGGAGAGGTCCATTAATGGCTATTAGCCAGGATGCACAGGGATGGTGTCCCTAACCTCCGTTTGCCAGGAGCCGGAAATGAGCGTCAGGAATGGATCACTTGATCATTCCCTGTTCATTCCCTCTGGGGCACTGGCTACTGTCAGACAGTTTTACCCAGGCTGGGCGATCTTGTGTTGCTTATGTTCTTGGTTGTATGAATTGGCTGGCTATTAGAGGAGCAGTTGGCTTCAAAAGACCAGTCTCTTGGATCTGTGAATCCTGGGCAAACTAATTCCTTTCCTTTAGAGAATGACAGAAAAACCCATTTCCTCCTTCTTTCTACTCCAGGCTTCGTTCCTTTTTCCAAAGACTCGCCTCTAGGGAGCACAGAGAGATCCCTGTGCACAAAGTGTTCCTCCAACCTGCAGCAATCGAGGCATGCTCTGTCCTCAGCCAGCAAGAACAGGCCTTGCCAGAGAAGCCCCAGAGAAGCAAATGCTCATGGACCATCTTATCAGGCATGAAAAGACTCTGTGTCTGTAGCCAATCTGACACCTCGATGGCAGAGAGCAATGAGGAGAGAACAGTTTCCTCACCACGAAGGTGGACGCACTTGTCCCTGAAGAAGAAAACAGCTGAGAGTCAGGTGGAGTCAGAGGAGGTGAAGCTGCAGGAGAACACAGAAAAAGTTGAACTGGATCTTACAGGTGAGGATTCAATCCACATGGTTTGTGGGGAGGAGCATGTGAGGAATACTCACACCAGTCACTCTACAAGCCTTACACATCAGGGCTTCTCACGGGACAGTGATGGGAACCTCAGACTCTGGAATCCATTTAGTGCCGGATCCTCCTGGACAGGGTGGCCGAGGTCCATCGCTGAGGTGGGGAGAGCTGACAGTGTCAGATCACCCCCCTCTGGGGGTCTGGCACTGTGGGGTGGGGAGTACTAACATTGCTCCAGGCTGTAAGGAGAACAGAGAGGCTGGATGTTGTAGGAAATCATTTCTTGTCTCCTGGATCGGGTCTGTTTCATCAGTAAAATGCTCCAGAGGTCTCAGCAGGTCACAGCTGGGAACCGTACCAGAGCTGAGTCATTACTTCTTGGGGGGTTAAGTGCAAATGAGGCCTGTTGCCCATCACTGACAGGAATGCTGTGCAAGGGGAGGGGAAGAGTAGAATACACCATGGAAAAGAAACTGGCCCCTAGATCAGAGGAAGCCTCATGTGGTAAAAGCCCCCAGCGAAGAGCCATGAGATCGGAGTTCTCTGCTTAGCTCTGCCCACAACCTTCAGTCTGACCCTGGGCAAGTCGCTTCAGGGCTGTGGGCCCGACTTCCGTCCTCTGTAAACCAGGGATAACACATGGAAAAGCGAAATGTCACGAATGTTTCTTTCTGCTTCAGGGACGAAGGAGGAGCCGTCTGAGTCGAAGGGGAAGTGCGGAAAAGGGAGTCCAGAAGAGCAGGAAGAAGAGCGCGCTCCCATCCCCTCATTACCAAGCAGCTCCCATATGACAATGGTAATGACGCTTTGTGACTGAGATAATGGAAAGCATCCCCTGCTGTGTGTATTAATGTCTCCCGGAGCTGGTATCTCTGACAGGAGAACTACCTGCCCCTTGCTCAGGGAGCTGAAAGGAAACATTCTGCACGTCATCAACTCCAGCCAGTCTTTATGAGTTTCTCTAGGTTGTTTGCATAAGGCAAATAATCCAGATTGACAAAGGGGTTTAGGCACCTAAAGAAGTACACAAGTGCTTAGTGGGATTCGCAGAAGTGCCTGACTCAGGTGCCTGATTCTGATGCACTTTTCATGGCACACAGGCACTGCTGAAAATCATACGAGGCCCATCCCTGCACTTGTAGACACTGAGACACCATTGTAACTCTGATGATTAGTGACAGAGCACCCTGCAGCACATACAAAAGTCTGCAATTCTGGGAGCTTCTGACACGCCGGGGGGCTGGAGTAGCTATGCGAGTGTGTCACTTTGGTGTGCTCTGCTGTGTCCTCAGCTGCTGCCATCCAGGACAGACGGTGCTGATCCAGACACGCAGGCCAGCTGCAGTAATACTCAGGAGGTGCCTGAGACACCAGGACAAAGGCCTCCAGCACCCCAGGCCCTGGGTTTAGAAGACCCTGGAACCAGGTCCCCTGGACTAACATTGTGCCCAGTGAGTTCTGACCCACAAGGGTCTGGCCCCAGAAGCCCACAGTTTGGGATACTCCTCAGCCAGGCAGACTCGCTCCTTCAGTCGAAGCTACTTTCTGTCCTGCCGGCGATTTCTGCCTGTTTTGTGGCAGCGCCACACGCTGCGAGGTGGGGAAGGAAGAGGCATTTCCGTTGGGGCCTGTTCTCAGTCCTTTCCGCGCAGACACCGTGGGCTGCTAGAGTTGCTGAGCCAATCTGCTCAGGCGCTCGAGGTGGGATGGGACGCGGGGCAGGTTCTCCAGCGACCCCTCGGCTGCACTCAACAAGCAACTTGAATGGGCTTTGCAGGCCATTGGGGCTTTCTCAGCACAAGCTGGGCTCCTGGGAGGAGGGGCTAGAGAGGGAGGAAATGGGGTGGCCCTTGGGGTCCCAGCACTGGCTGAGAGGCTCCCATCTCTTCTCAGGCAGAGGGGGCGAGGGGAGCGGATGAAAGACTGAGGAAACCTCGGCACCTGTTGAGGCTTTTTAAGAAAAGGGCTCAGCCGGAGTCTCCACGCTCACTAGGCCCTGCCAGCCTCCCGCGGAGACAGACTATTCCAGGGCAGCTGCCCAATGGAAATACTCCATCCCAACAGGCTTTGTCCCTGTTCATTGCAGACCCCCGGGGAGCAGCTTTCCTCAGCCCAGCCCCAAGCCCTGCTGATGAGAGCCGTGAAGGGTCTGACAACACCCACCCTGGAGCGATTTAAAGCCGCAGAGGAAGAGCTGAGGGCCATCGTATCTCTACACGGAGACAAGATGGAGAGAGTAAGAGACTCCTGCCGTGGGGCAGGGGATGCTGCGCAGACAGGGGGAGGGGAGAATTTCCTCTCCTAGGAAACCGTTCCTGGGACACGCTGGCATGGTGCTTTGAAGGTTGGCTCAGCCCCTTTCCATTCATCGCTTGGCCGCGGGGATCCGCGGCGTCAGGTTTGTAACGTGCTCTCTGCCCGCTGGAGCTCTGACACGTCCCTGAGGACAGCCCAGCCACACTGAAGGTGCCGAGAGCCCCAGCCCTGGCAGCGCAGCACTTACCTAGTCTGCCGATGGGCCTCCACATTAGGCTCCAGGAGCAGACATGGTTTCCTCAGACATGCTGCAGGGCCTTGTTTGTCCAGCTGAAGTATCAGGAGGAATTTGGCTTTGCACTTTTCTCTCTGTCTCTCCCAAGCTCTGATCCTGTTGCCCATCCCCACAGATCTGAGTGTCTGCCCCCCTGAATTAGATTGGCCTAGGGAGGTCTCTGGCAGACTTCATTTCTACATCCCCTGGGTAGGAGGCTCTCGGTATCATTTACTCCCCCGATTAATGAAACTCCACCACCCTCCTGGGAGGTAGGAATTGAACCCATTGGACACCTGGGGAAACTGAAGTCCAGAGAGCTCCTTGACTTGCCCAAGCCTGCGCAGGTGGGTTATTGAGAGAGGAATCAAGGTTCATGTTCCCTACAGTTCTTTAAACATTGCCTTTTATCACTCAGCCTGGAAATAGGTGACATTCCCGCCCTTCTCCAAATACCGCCTGCCCGTGGCGCGTCAGTGCAGACTTATTCCCTTCCTGGGCTTTGGCTTTCCTGGAAACTCGGAGACTCATAAACGAACCGAATCCTCAGCCTGAGCTTCCTCCCCAAACCTGCCTGTTCCTCGGGTTCCCTGCAGGTCGTCCCTGTCTCTGGCCAAGTTCCCTGTTTCCAGCAGGTCCCGGCGGGAAGTTAACAAATGGCCCCTCGATCAGCAGATTGATTTGTGCCAGGCTCTACCTCCTGCTAGCAGAACAGGTCAACAGAATCCAGCCACCCGGGTTGTAGCTCCTGCTCCTTGTTCAGGAGAGGAAAGAGCAATGATCGATTCCTCATGGAAGAGCCCTAGGGGGTGGCTTGTCCCTTTCGGGTCTGTCTACCCTGTGCTGCAAACTCTGCAGCAGGAGCCGTAAAGCCTGGCCCTATGGACTTGGGCTCCCAGGGCTGGCACTGTGGGGCCAAACAGCAATGCAGCCTCTTCTGGGCTTGGGCTGGAACTTGAGCTCTGAAGCCAGGGGAGGAGGGGGCTTCAGAGCCTGGGCTCCAGCCCAAGTCACCATGTCTGCACTGCTGTTCTGAGTGCCACAGCCTGAGCCCGAGGTTAGAGACCCGGCTTTAAGATTTGTTACGGCAGGTTTTAAAATCCCACAGTGTGGAGGTTCTCCATAGGGCTGGGGCCTGGAGCTGGCTAGTCCCATCCACGTAGCCCTGCCTGCCATCGCTGGGATGGGCTCTGGGGTACATCCGTAGAACCAGCTGGGTTTGGAGCAGTGCTTCTCTACCTGGGACATCCTCAGGGGCAAAGAGATAGTATTGGATGTGGCCCACACGGAAACTAGGTTGATAACCACTGGTGTTGAGGAACTGATCGTGGTAGAAAGAGCAACAGGAAGTTGCAGAGATGGAGGAAAGGCTCCTGCAGGGAAGCCCTTGAGAGCAGGGCTGCGAGCAGTTTGCTAAGGCAGGGAAGGCCCTGGGACATCAGGGGAGTTTGAGCTGTGCCCACGGTCAGGTTTTGGGGAAGGCTTTTGTGTGTGTTTCTGAGCCTAAGGTGCTAAACCAGACCTCAGGAAGACTGGGGTTCCTGTACTTGTCAAAGCCTCTTTCTTGAGATTATGGAGGAGTAGAGATGGGAAAGTGAGGTGAGAGGCAGTTTGCAGGGCTGCCAGATGGGGTTACCTGGGAGGAGGTCACTCATTGATAAATCCATCCCTCAACTTTCTGGCTTTCTTCCAGGTTGGAGACGTTGTTGGAAGGATCTTAATGTGGCTAGACGACGTCTGTGATCCCAGAGCCAGAAAAGCAGCGCTGAGGGCCACGGCCTTGCTGGCTCGCTCCCACCCCCAGGATGTGGTTCTGAGCTGTGTGGCGCACACGCTGTCATCGGACAGGTAGGGAGCTGCTCTGTTATCACCTCGGGCCATTATTTCTCTTCCTGCTCCTACTGACAGGCCACCGTCCGGGAAGGGTCTGTCAGGCTCACACAGTTGGAGGGAGTTTCCTGCGGTGAAGAGAGCTGTCCATTCTCACTAAGAGGACATGCCCAGGCACAGCCACTGAGGAGCCAACCCCTCCTCCTGCACTCCCCGGGATGGAGACGTGCCAGTTTTCTGGAGAATTCCAGCATTGTCCTGATTTCGATGGGTCACTCCACTTTCTCTCTGATCCAGTACAGGGCCAATAAATGACTTTGGGGCTCACTCCACATCCCTGGGTCATGAGGTCTGGCTGCTCCCTATTGCGTGAGAGAGGGCAGAGATGGAAAAGGCCCATGAGGCCCATCTGTCTGTCCCCTGGGGACCAGTGCAGGATTGTTACCTGTAGTCAGATCCCTAGTTATTCCATGGCTGAGGAAGTGCTGAGAAAATGCACTCATCCTTATGGAGCTGTACAGCAGAGATAAATCTCTTAAGACACAAATTTCCAGCCCTTATTGTTGCAACAACAAAAAAAATCATCCACACATGACCTGAGCGTAAATGCAGTGCAGCCTGCCTGAGTCTGCAGACAGCCGGGAATAATGGCTCTGAGCGGGGTGAGTGCCTCTTTTCATCTGAGTCCTGCTGGTTATTGCCGATCACTTTGCAGAGTCATCCAGCTGTGGTGTTTATAACACAATCCCCATGTGCCTAGGGGCCGTGAAACCCAACTGGACCCTAGCCAGAGGTCAAAATGCCGGTTTTCCTCGGCATCCTCTGCAGTGCAGTTCTGCACGGACCACAGACAAATCTGTGTCACATGGGAGAGCAAATTGAAGAGCAGCACGAAAGAAATTGACTTTCTTACCCAATGCAGTTACCAGAGGAATACAGTGCTGGTTTTCATATTGATTTGAATGTTTGATTTGTAAACCTTTCAGGTTTGAATTCCTTGAAACAGCCACAGTGCTTTCCAGGGTCTGTGCTCAGAAGCTATAGAAACTCGGCAGCGTTGGCACAGAATTTCAGCCAAGCTTCCTGAAGATCTCAAATCCAGGCCATTTACTCTTGATTTGTCCAACCTAATTCTCAATGTCCCCAGGGCTTGACCACCATGTCCGACCTTCCTCACCAAACTTGGAAGTCCAATGACTGGAGTCTTTTGGATCCATCTGCAGTCTTCCTCTGCAGATGCCTGCGAGGACCAGCAGTGCTTAGATCAGCAAGAATGGAGAGAAGAGAGGAGGGGGATTTCAGTACTAGTTTCCTTCCATCTCTGTCCCACTGGGCAGTACAATCTCCCCTTCCAAACTCCTGAGTCCTCTCCTATCAGGGCATGTTCTGATTCAGTGTCTGACCCCGCCCACCACACTGCAGTAGGATTGAGCTGTTAAGAGACACTTGGCCAAACGCTGGGTCTCAGTTACACCCCCAAATAGCCAGAGTAACTCCAGTGAGGTCAGGCAAGTTCCTCGGGACTGACCCTAGCGTAACAGAGCAGAATTTTGCACAGTCTGGGGGTCACAGTTTGGTGGTCACTCTGTGGTCAGTACATGGTCACTGTCTTGGAAACAGCGGTTGTAGCTTCAGGAACAATAGCCCATTAGGGGAAAGGAATAAATACAACGTTCTCTGAAGGGACTTGCCCTGCCTCAGCCTCTCTGCACCAATCGGTGTGTCCTCTGAGAGATGCCTTTCCTGCCTACACGCCAAGTCTCTCCCTGGGGAGGGCAAGAGGTGGCCAAGCAGGGAAGGTCAGACTTCTGTTTCTGAATTTGCAGATGTGCCATTGAGCTGTGGAAGGCCTTGGGTGAAGAACCACAGCTCACCAGGGAGGTGCTGCAGCAGCTGCTGGACAAGCTCCAGCAGAGACGCCGGGAGGAGAAGAGCGGCAATGTGTCTCTGGCTGTAAGTGAGATTTGAGATGTCACTTTGCCAACCCGCCACCGCAGGGAGGATGGTGCATCTGTGTGTGCGCGGGAGCTTCACCCCTTCTTAGCTTCAGGCCATGGCTCCACTACACAATGAAGTCGACCTAACTTACCTCGGCATACAGCCGCCACAGCAATTCCATCCCTTGTGTGTGTCTGCACTTTGCTGCTTGTGTCGGCAGTGCACGTCCTCGCCAGAAGCGCTCGTCTTGATTGTACGGTCAGGGTGGGGAGGCTCCTGAAAGCCAGTTGACGTAAGCGACACGGTGTCTACACTGACACTGCATCGACCTAACTGCATCAACCTGGACTCTCTGCCACTCGTGGAGAGATTTTTAATTATTATTGTTATTAATTTGGAACCGAGGGGCAGTTCTGCCGACGGGAAGGAAATTCCATAGTTAGGGTGATGCTGGGTGAGCGGCCTTGCGTTGACCTAACTCTGTAGTGCAGACCAGGCCTTAGTGTGTCCTGGCCACCTCCTAGCAAACCAAAGACGTGTAAAGAAAGTTTCCCCCAGGTAAAAGTTACAGATCTGAAGTGGTTTATCTGCTGGTCCCCTGGCTCAGTTGTCTTCTGCTCTAGATGGCCCTTTAGTGAGCAGCTGCAGTTCCGGTGTCTCTTGGCTCTGTAAACTGTGACTAGAGAGCTTCCCAGCATGGGATCATGAGATGTCCAGTACTTTTGACTGGGCCAGAAACACTGGGCCTATGCGAACGGATCTCCTCAGGATGGTTTCAGCCCGTCCAGTCATGGCTGGAAAGCCAAAGCACAGGGTCTGCACCATTAAGAGAAACAACGGGGAATAACGTCATCCAGACTCTTCTGATCTTTCCATAGGGCTCCATCCTGCTTTCGTTCCAGGAATGGGTGATGGTTCAGGAGCCTCAAAATGTCTCCTCCCCTCTCAGGAGCCAATCCTCTTTTCTAATACCCTGTGGAGGAAATGAGACATGAGAAAAGGACAATAGCGAATGGCAATGGGGGCAGGTGGCAGATTGGGATAGTTGACTGAAATTCTTTCCCCCCTCCAGGCAATGAGGACCATTTACGAGGTCCTTTTCCTGTGGGGATACCGAGAAGCCATCCTGGAAATGTATCCCCAGATGCTCATGCTCTGCGTCAGGCAAGTGCAGTATGTGATGGAGCTGCGCTTGCCAGGGACCTACAGGGCCAGCGAGACATCCAGCCCCGAGGAGGGGTCCAGCTGCCTCAGCCCCCTAAGGTAATGACTGAAAGGAAAAGGAAGAACAGATTTGTTCTGCTAAACACGTGTGCTCTGTTCATGGCCATCATTTGTTCGGGTGCTGTAGTTCGCCCAGGCTCAGTTCGGTGCAGGTCTCTCTTGAGGGGAAAGGGTTGAGAGCCGTGTGTTCTTGTGAGTCACACTCGCTCATCTGACTCCGTCCACAGGCCAGCTGCTTTCACTACACAGTCAGGCAGCAGTCATGTTTGTGCATCCATCCCCGTGTGCCACCTGCCAAAGCGTCAGTGGAAACACAGAGCGCCAGAGGCCACCTCAGGTGCTGTAAACTGACACAGCTTTGCTCGCTTACACCAACTAAGGATCTGGCCGCACATGCCCGCTTGTGTCCTGTTACCTGCCACAGTAAAGAATCAAGTATTCAACCGTATTGAGTGATGACACCAATCATCTTAAGAAGCTAGTGTCAGTAACTGGTTACAATCTCAATGAATCTGCAGTGTAGACAGGGCCCCTTGGGAAGGGAAGCACCATGATATCACACTGGATCTATCCTCGGGGTCGCTAGCTACTGCTGACCATGCTGTGTGTCCCAGGGCTTGTGCAGATTTGCCATGCTTGGGGGTGATCTCGTTGCCTGACACTGGGATTTTTTTGTCTTTAGCACGTCAGTGGAGGCTGTGAAGACTCTTTTTTCCATGCCCGGATACTGGAAGGAATTTGCCGGCATCCAGTTACAGCAGGGTTGGGACATGATATCCTCCCGATATTACTACTCGCAGGGTGTTGGCCTAATTGCAAGGTAGGAGCCCAAAGTTTCCTCTTCATTGGGTCTCTCTTGGCAATGGGATTTCCGTGTGAAATATTCCTCTGTTCCAGCTGCCATCTCAGCCCAGCAACTAGTGAGGAACTCTCTCTCCCCCTTGATAACCACAAGGGACTTTCTGTTCCATGTTCCAGAGCCATGATCGAGTTTGAGAACCCTCAGCTCCCTGCAGTTTTCAGAGAGGCCGTCACCATTGTCCAGAGTCAGAAGGAGGATGAGCAGAGACATATCGCCATGACTTTCTGCACTGAGGTGAGATTCATTAATTGACAGGCACAAGTGGGCTTTCTGCAGAGCAGCTCAGGCCAGTAAGCTCTGGGGCACATTGTCAGGAGCTCAGCAGCCTACAGCCAGCTAGCTCCTCTCCACACATGGATGGCTGTGGGGCACGGCAGAGAGAGGGAGGGAGAGACAGGGTGAGATCGCCCCTGGCTGGATGTGCCTAGATGGGATCATATGACAAGAGGAGATGTTTCACCACTGCCCCAAGGCCATGCTTCTCTCCTCACCTTTTCTTGGGGTCTGCTTTTCTTCTGCCCCAGGGGTTGTTCCATGGCACTCAATGGGGCCTGGAGATTCCCCTTTCCCTGCGGGTTTATTTGTGACTTATACATTAGTCTAACTTCTGGGAATGAACCAACTGAAAGAGCAGCAACTGGCTCCCTACACACCAGAGACTTTGTACGGGAGTAAGTGGCCATTTGGTAAAGATGACTGTCCAGGGAACAGACCCCACAGGAAGACCTCTGCTCCTCAACCGGATGTTGATTTGGCTCTTTCCAGTTGCTCCAGAGTCCTTCCATTGAGACGATAGTAACAAAATCAGAGCTCGAGGCGCAGCTCATGGAATGGACCCAGGACAAAAATCCCATCATACGTAGGCTCAGTCTGCGAGGCCTTGGCAGTGTTGTGCTCCAGCCAGCAAAGGTGAGAGGCGTTGATTGCCCGGGGACCGAGGAAGCCGATGTCTATCGAATAGCTCAGAAATGAGAGCGAGATCCCCACACAAGCCTTGTTGTTTAACGCACGGCACTCAAATGTTGGAGGTGCGTTACTGAGCGAATCAAGGCATGACATGGTCCCTGCTCCCGTGAGCTGACCCCTGATTGCAGATGTGATGCAATGGGGGAGGCGGGGTGAGCAAAGACAAAGGTTACAGTGAGCAGTTGGCACTGAGTGAGAGGAGAATGACTTTCTGCCCCGTTGGGGGGCTGTGCCAGCCGTGGTTTCTCATAGGTGGGAGTGGGATGGTCCAGCATGTGCTCCAGGCTGTCACCCAGGATAGTAATGAGCTGCCTTCTTCATTCCTGCAGGTGCAATTGTTACGGGCCCAGCTGCCAGCGATTATGGACACGTTCGGTGACAGGGATGGAGTGTGTGTCATGGAGGCCATGCATAAAGCTGGAGACATCATCTACCTCCTCGACGGGGAGGGGCTTGGCTCCATCTCCCAGGACATTGCAGTCAGCCTTCGCCCCTTCATTGATGACGTAAGGCTTGGAACCGCAGGAGAAGCCCATTTCCCCCCCCACACCTGCCTCTGATGCCCTTGTGTCTCTCTCCCCATCCCCTTGCCTCCCGCCCCTCAGCCCTGCCATGGAGCCTCCTAGGAGTGCCCCCGCCATGGGTGGGGAATCTCCTGCTCCGCCACCTCCCTGTCAGAGCTCTTCTCGGCAAACCTCAGCCTCAGCGCCCTGCTCCCAGCCCCTGCTGCAGCCTGGCCTGGGGGAGAGGGGCTGGCACTGGGCAGATGACCAGCTGTCTGGAGAACACCAGCCCCCAAAGAGGTGGAGATTCCCAGCAGGAAAGAGGTGGGTCGGGAATGGCCCGGCTCTCAGGGGAACTGAAGAGCAAAAGAACTGCTGTGTTTTGTAGCAGCACATCCCTGCAAGGCTCCAGCAGCTGCTTCTCCCCTTCCCCAGACCAGTCTCCAGCAGCCTTCCCACCCCCTCCCCTAATCTTCTAGGGGTCTAGGGTTCGGTGCTCTCCAGACAGAAATTGCGTCTGGGACACCAAGGGGCTGCACTGCCCTGCACAGTGTCTCAGGCCCTGTTCTGCACAAGTTGTCTATGGCGCTAGCCTGGTGGCCTCACTGCTCCCGCCAGCCAAGTCAGTTAACACAGGGGGAACCGGAGCAGCGGGCGGATTATGACTCTGTCGCGTTATGCTCTGATACTGCCTGCCTTTAACTAGGGCCTCATCCATCCCCACAGCACATAGCACAATTTGGAAGAAAAGCCTTCTTCTGGGAAAGAGTCCTGACCCTCTACTGCAAAGACAGGCCTCGGGCCTTTGGGCTGCTGCATCCAAAGGTTCCCAACAAGAGGCAGCAAAAGAAAAGGGAGCATAAATCTGTAAGTGCCCTTCGGTTCAGGGAGCTGGTATCTGCCCACAGCCTTCTGGAAAGTGGGTGCAGCTGCCCTGCCTTCTTCCCTGGAGCTCCTGAGAGACCTTCTCCAGCAGGTCCTCGCTTCCCAACATTCACCGGACGTTGCCTTCTTTCGTTGGGCCAACTGGGATGTGGAGGGAAGCCTGATCCGTGTGCCTCTTTGGTCCGACTCTTTGGGATCCCAAAGCTGACTCACGCTCTCATACAGTTTCTTTGCATAGAAGGACTGAGTTGTGGAGATCTCTTATGACTCTTTCCAGGGCCACCCATAGGGGGGCACTGGGCCTGGGACAACCCCCCCCCCCGTCCACCTCCCACCCCCACTCCACCCCTTCCCCCAAGCCCCCACTCCACCTTTTCCCACCCCTGCTCCTCCCCCATCCCATCCCTATTTCTCCCCTCCTCCCAAGCCCCTGCCCTCTCCTCTCCCGAGCGACGTTGGGTGCTGGCGAGGTGGGGTATAACTTAGTCGGGCCGGGACTACTGCTGCTGGCCCCAGCACAGCCCAGGTCCTGCGTCCCCCTGAAGTGCGGGGCCCCCCAAAGCAGAGGGCCCTGGGCAACCGTCCCAAACCATCCAAAGACAGGACGGCTCTGGCTGTCTCCAGCCAAGTCTCAGTTCCCTCTCCTGAGCACAGTCCTGTGTAGAACAAATAACAGGAATCTCCACTAGCAGGAAAAGCGAGAGAAAAGGGACAGGGGAAGGTTCGATGTCCCCCAGACAATCCCTCTCTCAGTGAGAACCCTCTTGGTCTCACCTTCTCTTGCAGAGATGTAAACTGACGCTCTTCCGCTGCGCAGTGTTTCTCAGGTGGGCTCATTTGAAGAGGCTGTTCCGCAGCATGGCCTGGGATGGCTCCTCACAGCTCCTGAAGTGTGTCTGGAAGTGCTTGGTAGGTGGATTCCTTGTGCCTTGAGAGTGGTGAATGGTGACTTGAGGGAGACCTTTCTAACCCCACACCCTGAGTACCCATCCGCTTCGGTCGGGCGGCAGGACTCTATTCCAGGCTCTCTGCTGGTTCATTTCTGCATGAGTTACAATCCCTTCACATTTTTGAAATTTTTCTCCACAACTGTCAGACCTCCAAACTTGTGTCTTTTAAAATGAAAGCTGAGGTTCTGGAGAACACACTAGTAACTCCAGAGAGGTGCTGCTGTGGTGTATGGGCTCATACTGGCTGTTGCTTTGCCCTGGCTGTGTGCTTTGGCTTTCCTGGCCCCTTCGCTATGGGAAGAACATGTCATTTGTATATTGCGCATTTCTTCCTTCTTCCCTCCTAGATGCAGAACAACGAGAACCACATCCCCAAATTCCTGTTCCAGGCCTTAGAGTACCTGGAAAGCTCACAGACAACAATAAGGCATTCTGCAGCCCTGTTCATTGGTAAGCAGAGAAATTCACTTGATCTTTTTTGAACTGCTTCCTTCAAAGCCCTTTTCTAGACTTCTAGTGTGTGTGTGTGAGAGAGAGAGAGACAGAATTAACATGTATTCCAAGATTAAGGGAGCAATTTAGCTGTATTGATTGCACCAACTTCCCCTGCCCACAACAACTCTTTGGCTGCGCCTAGTGGAAACCCGCATGATGTGAATTCAATCTCCTTTGGAAATCAGCCTCTCAGTAACTTCTATAATGAAAGGTTTCAGAGTAGCAGCCGTGTTAGTCTGTATCCGCAAAAAGAAGAACAGGAGGACTTGTGGCACCTTAGAGACTAACAAATTTATTAGAGCATAAGCTTTCGTGGACTACAGCCCACTTCTTCGTATATGCATATGCATATGCATCCGAAGAAGTGGGCTGTAGTCCACGAAAGCTTATGCTCTAATAAATTTGTTAGTCTCTAAGGTGCCACAAGTCCTCCTGTTCTTCTTTTTTCAGTAACTTCTGTGCATCAGATGCTTTTATGTGCTTTGTGAGCAGATGGAAGGAATGTATTGAATTTCCCAAGGGCTGTCTTGGGGGAATGGCTGCACCTTTAGCAGTTTTCAGCGAAGGATTTGAAAAGTAATGAGATCCATTGTATGTCTAGGAAATACTATCCGCCATTACTGCGACTTGTTGTCTGAAACCGTGACTGAAGATGGCATCTCCCGCCTGTATGAAGGTAAGGAAATAGCTCTGTGTGTTTGTGCCTCTGTGGGAAGTACAGGGGTGCAGCACAAGGCCTGAACACAGGTTTGAATGTGTCCCTCTCTGGCTAAGGACAGCGTTTAAAGAAGAAGGATGGTCACACGAGCTTTCATCGAGGTCCCACAAGATGTGTACGGGAGCAGGGGATAACCATCCCTAGCTCCTAGCATAGAGGTAGCCTTAGAGCTGTGTGGGGAGACTGTCTTCAGAAAGGTCAGAAAGTCTCTAAAGGAAGGCCGGACAGAATTGAAAAGGGCTGTTGTTATTATTAAGCATGATGATGATGATGACAATTACCCTCTGTAGGGAAAAATTCATCACCTGCCCTCTCTGTAATGGAGTGATTGCAGGCCAGGGAACCACTCAGAGGTTGGTTATCAGCTCATAGGAAATCCCCTGAGTGCACATGGGAAACATCTTTCCCTGTGACCTCTTAAGGAATGAAGGCACAGGGCCACAAAGGATTTCAGTCTAAATTCCTTTGCGGATCTGTGCATAAATGTTTGATGATTTAACACCTCTGCTGTTGACACTTTTTTGTTACGTCCCAGGAACAATTGCCCCCACCTGCCTGTGTTTTAGTGTGTGGACATGTGTGTGGACGTGTGTATCCTGGGGGAGGGGGAAGTTACGCACAGAATGGGGTCTCCTCTCTGTCCAGGGCTATTTTGGGAGTAGCAGAGTTGTTGTTTCTGTGCCCCCAGACTCTTGGGTAGTTAATAGCATGTGGCAACGGCCATCTGAAGGGGAGATTTCCTAGGCACCAGTCACATCAGCACCATGGGGCTTTCAACCCGTTTCCTCTTTGTTTCAGCTTTTCAGGAAGTGCCTTTGACATCTGACAGGACCACAGGGTGCATCCTCAGGAGACATTACAAATGGCTGCAGAAGCTTGGAAATCTTGTGTCAGGTTCTGCATTCGACTAGGGAACTGTGACCGACACAGAAGACCTCTTTGTCCTGCTATGGTACGTACAACAGACGCTTATCAACTTTTTGGTGTCCCGAGCCTCTGTTTGCCAGAAGCTGGGAATGGGTGACAGGGGATTGATCACTACATGATTACCTGTCTGTTCATTCGCTCTGGGGCACCTGGCATTGGCCACTGTCAGAAGACAGGATACTGGGCTAGATGGACCTTTGGTCTGACCCAGTCTGGCCTTTCTTATGTTCTTATATTTGGAACCGGGACTGAACAATGAGGTGGATATTGGCAGATGACACAAAATTATGTAGAAAAACAACAAGGAGTCTGGTGGCACCTTAAAGACTAACAGATTTATTTGGGCATAAGCTTTTGTGAGTAAAAACCTCACTTCTTCAAGTGAGGTTTTTACTCACGAAAGCTTATGCCCAAATAAATCTGTTAGTCTTTAAGGTGCCACCAGACTCCTTGTTGCTTTTGTAGATACAGACTAACACGGCTACCCCCTGATACTTGACACCAAAATTATGTAGGTTAGTCAGGCATAGAGAAGACTTTGAAGCAGCTGAAAGGGATCTGTGACTGGGCAGAACAATGGCAGATGAAAACCAGTGCTGACAAAGGCAGGGCCATACGCATGGAAAGCAGTGAGGTGAACGACTCCTACATATCGCTGGTGTCGGACACCAAAGCACGGATGGTTGGGCCCGGGGTTGGAGCAGAGGCGGTGGGGCCTAGTGGTCAGGGTGGTGGAGGTCGAGCCTAGGGGAGCCAAGGGTTGGAGCCGGAGTCAGGAGTCAAGAGAAGGATTGGAACGGGCTGGGGAGTAGGGCCAGGGCGGGATTAACGATTCCCGGCCAATGAGAGCTGCAGGGAGCGGAGCCTACAGAAAAGACCAGCACCAGGGACAGAGGTTCCCGGTGTGGTGCTCGTCGTGGCAACACGGCTCAGGGCGGGAAATGGCAGCGCGTGGAACCGCCTCGCCCCCATCCCAGCCAGGCAGAGCCGGCGCGACCGGAACGCAGCACACAGGGGCTTTAGTGGCTGCAGCACGGGCCCCCCCTTAGCCCTACTCCTTTCATGAGTGCATCACTGCCCCACTTCTGCCCCATCCCCACACACAGTTACAGGGCAGAACCCCGTAGCTGAGCTCTGAAATCTCTCTGACTGGAATGAAGTTACTGCAGAGTCAGGACAACCCCACCTTTGGGCTCCATGTTGGACATCTCACCCCACTGCACCGAGCCCGACATTCCCAGAGCTTCTCGCATGTGATTCCCTCAGTCATCAGAGCCAGGCGGAGAGAGGAGAAATTCTCCCAGACTCCCTTCAACCATTGCCAGCCCACAGGGCAGCGGAACTTGCGGGGGTGGGGGCTCTCTTTAAGCAATGCCAGCTCTCAGGGAAGTTGCAAATGAGCTTTAGCAAAGTGTGTGTGGGGGGGTTTGTGCCATGGAAAACTCCCCTGCTTGAAGGTTTTATTCTTCTGATTTGTGTTCCTGCCCTTTCTCCCTCCTACAGACATCTAGAGGCTAACAGGAGCCAACTGAGCCCACCGCCGATCACATCTCTTGTGAGACGCCAAAGCAGCTGTTGCCTGGGAAGGAGGAGACAGAAGAGGCAGAGCAGGATGTGCCGGGTGCACCAGCCACACAGAACCCCATAGTCTAGGCGGAGGAAGCCAAGCCCCTCCCCAGCCCTGCCGGACATGCTACAGCTGGAGCACCCGTGTGAAAGGGAGCAGCTCAGCTCAGTCTAGACAGAGCGCCGAAAATGGAGGATGCACATTGTGGGCTCCAGTCCAGAAGCAGCTGAAGCTCCTGAATGCAGAGCCGCGAGGAGCCAAGACCCAGCCGCATCCCCAGGGCCCTGCAGACGTGCAGGGGAGATCGGAGTCTCTGGGAGTTTCCTACGCCGGGAGCCCAGAGACCCCCCAGCCCATGGCCTAGAGACATCTTGTAGGAAGTAACCTGGGTGAACCAGCCATTGTCATGCTGAGTGACGTCAGATGTTCTGGTTGGATCCCCACTGAATCAATGGCAAACACATTGGCCATGGACAAGGCCTTGGGCTAGGAGCCGGTGGAGTAACAAGGGCCCGGGTCCTCCTGCCCTGGCTGCCATCCATCCTTGGGTGGCAGCCCACCTCCCCAGTATGCCACTAGACTGCACAGCCCCAAGAGGAGGGGCAGCCATCTTGTCTCTGAACTCTCAGCTAAACAGCCCTGTTCTGAAGGGCAGCGATATTGACTCTAGTCTCTGGACCACACAGCACTGAGGGAGAGAGCAGTCATATTGTCTGGAGCCATCGGGCCACACAGGCATGAGAGACAGGATAGCGGCACGGACTCTGGTCTCTGGGCCACACAGCCCCGACGGAGAGGGCAGCCACACGGACTCTGGTCGTTGGGCCACACAGCCCCGACGGAGAGGGCGGCCGCACGGACTCTGGTCGTTGGGCCACACCGCCCCGACGGAGAGGGCGGCCGCTCGGACTCTGTTCATTGGGCCCCACAGCCCCGACGGAGAGGGCGACCGCACGGACTCTGGTCGTTGGACCACACAGCCACAACGGAGAGGGTGGCCGCACGGACTGTGGTCGTTAGGCTACACGGACCTATGTGGGAGGGCAGCCATTTTGACTCTGGCCATTAGGCCAAACCACCCTGAGGCTAAGGGCAGTTATTTGTTTTCAGCCATAGGACCTCGCCCGTCACCCCTAAGGCATCGCTCATCTGTCACCATGAGACTGACCCCATGACATAAGACTTTTGGGGTCAAGATGGAAACATGAGCGGAAGCAAGGAGTGGCATGTGACCCCTCTAAGAGCTCCTCCCACTCCTCTACCAATCTGGGGGTGTTTTATCTCCATCGATCTGCCTCAGGAATGGATTTGAACAATGAGGGAAAGTTCTGAGGGAGAGTGACCCATTCGGAAGTGGGTCATGTGACCCCTCCGAGAACTCCTCCCAGTTGGGGTGGGCCTCATCCCCTTAGGACCAACCAGAGAGGGAATTTCACCAAATAGGGTTAGTGCCATGGTGGGGAGACCTGCCCGCGAGAGGGGCCCATTACCCCTCCATGAAATCCCCCCACTGTCCTCTACTAATCGGTCAGGGTTTCACACACACCCTTTAGGCCATCCCAGAAGGGAAATGTATCGATCAGAATAGGTAGTGCCCGAAGGTCTAGGCAAGAAGCCGCCGATCTCTGGAGCTCCATGTTTGCGTGGCTGGCAGCATCGCCCTGGAAGTCGCAACACAACGCTGCGTGGAAGAGGCCGTCTCGTTCCAAGGGTGTCTTTTGCAGAAATCACGGCCTAGACTTCGGGCTATACCTGTTCTGATTTGTACATGTTTCCCTTCTGAGATGGCCTAAGGTAGGAGTGAAACCCTCACCAATTGGTAAAGGGTGGGGGGGGACTTCTTAGAGGGATCACGGGATCCTTTTGCGGGCAGGTCACTCCACTACAGCACTTCCTTGTTTGGTCAAATCCCCTCTCGGGGTGGTTCTACAGGGCTGACGCCCACTTCAATTGATAGAGGACAGAGGGAGGAGATATCAGAGGAGATATACAACCCCCTTCTGGATGGGTCACCCTGTCCCAGAATATCCCCCGATTGGTCAAATCCAGTCTCCCGGTGTGTAAAATGCTGGTTGCCCCTGCCAAATTTTAGTAAAAGAAGGGACGAAAGGCATGGATCTTTTGGGTTATATATAAGGTGGCCATCTTGGACTTTGGAAAAAATGTTGTGATCTTTTGCCATTTGCTATATTATTTTGGGTTGGGAAGCACACTCCCACGCACGGATTGAATCCGCGTAGATAGGGTCTAACATCCAGGCAGAGACGACGCAAAGAGGGATAGGGAGGGGTTTTAGTTAGCTCTATACTCGCCCGTTCCTGCGTCCAGCATAGAAGTCCATCCCTAATGTCCAATGTCAAGAGAACAGCGTCCGTCCATCGCTGTTACTGCAAGAGAAAGTAGAGAGAACATCAACATTACCTCATGGGTCTAATTGTTTGTGAGAGTGGAGCAGTCCCAGAGTTAAAGTTTTGTTAATCCGACTCTTCTCTATCCTATCCTAACCCTTTTCCCCGTAGTAAATGATGTCTGGTTTGTGTGGTTACCACTGCGTGGCCTTATTTTCTTGTGCTAAGGCAAGCTCTGATAGACGAGCTTTACAAAGGGGACCATGTGGGAAGAATTTATTGTAAGATTTCCCTGCATCTACTGAATGGGGTTTGGGTTCTGCCCTCTTTAAAGGAAGGAAAAATCCTTACAGGTGATCCTACAGGGCTGAAACCCACTGTGATTACTTAGTAATCTGTCCTACTCACCACGATGTTTGTGACCCTGTGTATCATAGGGAGGTAGCCCATGGGGCATTAGGAATCTTTTGATTTCAAATGGACACTTGTGGTGTACAGATGAAGGACAACATTCAAATCCAATGTGCACAGAGACTGTATGGACACTGAACGTATTGAGTACATACTTTTATCTTTAATCTGTTCATTAAACAAAGACAAAGGAGCAGGGTTAGGAGGCTGGGCACTGACTTCCCCAGGATCATTCCTCTCCTAGTAATTCCCATTACAAATCTCCTGTCAAGGAAGAGCCTGAGGAAGTGTGATCAGTGGAACTACCCGGAGCACCAGAGAAATCAGGGCCCTGAGCTGAGAAACAACAAGCCTCAGCCAGTTCACGTTAATTCACTGTCCTCAGCACAGAAACCCCTGAAGCACCTGAGGATTACTTGAAAGGTTTTATAGACTAACAAATTTATTAGAGCATAAGCTTTCGTGGATGCATCCGAAGAAGTGGGCTGTAGTCCACGAAAGCTTATGCTCTACTAAATTTGTTAGTCTCTAAGGTGCCACAAGTACTCCTGTTCTTTTTGCGGATACAGACTAACACGGCTTCTACTCTGAAACTTGAAAGGTTTTGAGAGGGTTGGGTCTGCAGAGCTAGAGATGAAGCCTATTAACGGCTGGTAAATCAAGGACAGAGTATAATTTTTCATGTGGCTAAGGGTGTGGATGTGGTCACCCACAGCAGAAATGCATCTTTGTGTTGAGATCCCAGGGAGGAGGGGGAAATCCCAGAAGCTAAGAGAGACAGAGAAAGTCTCTTTGACACCCCGGCAGGAGGGAGAAGCAGCGTGTTTCCAGCAGCAAAGGGAGGTGCCGAGATGAACTCCTGCAGCAGTGCCCTCAGAGACAAAGGGGTCCAAGAGGTGCCTGTCACTGAACAAGCTGTTCCAATTGTTCACAGCCAGAGTTCTGCAGTTGAGGAAAGCATAGACCTGGCCCTAGAGAGCACCACGGATGGTGGCTTACAGGGGGCGCCAGGAGAGGAAAACAGGGAAAGGCCTTTTGAAGAAGATGGGAAAATGTCTAGGAAAGCTTCAGTGGGAGAGAACGAAAGCCCTGACCAACCCTCTCAGCAGGTGTGTGTGCCCAGCCAGGACCCTGGGGAAGTCATGTTGTTAGCACAGGAATGTCCTCATGCTGGTCACCTGGGGATGGACACCCCACACAGAGGGGCTGACTAAACCTCTACCTGCCCCCAACACTCCCCCAGGCCACCAGCCTGGAACTCAGCCTCAGAGCGTGAACTGTGGAGCTGACCTTTCAGAGGAAAGCAGTCACACAGCCAACCCCTCGAGGACATGGGGTGGTGGCAGATGGGCTCTCCCTCCAGGCCCCAGGGCATATGTCCGGTTTTACGCTGCTGCGCTCAGGCACATCTGATCCCCAGGGGGAGCGGGAGTTGGAATTCACCAGGACATCCATTATGACATACTTAAGGGAAAGGACGATATCCCTTTAAGGCAAAATTCAGCCTCTGCCAAGGGTTTGAATCCAAGGAGCCTTCAGGCTGAACATGCCTGTGTGTGAAGATGGAAATGACCGGGCTGGCTGGGGGCGAGGGTGACTTCCCCTTGCCTGGCAGCACAAAGGAAGCAGCGGAAAGAACGCTGCTGGTGTCAGGGACACCTGGACAGAGGGAGGATTTTCTTAACCCCCAGAGCCCACGTCACAGCCCTTCAGGAAAGGGGGCTGGAGAAGGACTCAGTCCTGGGGGTGAGGGCGTCAGGTTGACTCCAAGAGGGGAGATGTGCTTCTGGCAGATGTGCAGCCCTGGGGTTGGGAGATAGCTCCAGACAGGGCCTCCCAACCTGGAGGAGCACCCTGCATCTTCCCCTCACCAGAGTCTGCAACCCCCAGGGCCGTCCCTTACCTGCTGTCCCCGTGGTCCCCCAAATTATGGTGACGTGAACATGCAAACGCTGGCGGGGCAGGAGGTTACCTGGTTACTACTGCCAGGGCCATCGCTAGGGGGTGCCGGGCCTGGGACAACCCCCCGTCCATGCCAGGCCCCACCCCCAACTCTTCCTGCCCCTGCTTCACCACCACTGCAACCCTTCCCCCAAGCCCCCTTCTCTGAGCGATGCGAGGAGCCGCAGAGTGGAGCAGGCTGGGGCCGGGGCGCTCTGCTTCCTGACGGTGAGTGTGGGGTCGGGCCCAACCCCTGCTGCTGGTGCCAGGCCCCTGATAACCCTCTGGGTTGTCCTGGGCCCCACGCTTCTGCATCCCCCTGAAGCGCGAGGCCCCCCAAGGCGCGGGGCCCGGGGCCACCGCCAGTGCCTCCTAGCCACGGCTCCCTGCTCCCCACTCCACAGCAGCCAGGCATTTAACCGCCTCCCTGCTGGACTGTGCCAGGTAGCGTACCATGGGGAGGGGAGGGCAGGGGGAGAGTGTGGGGGGGCCCGAGC